>NC_067399.1:676005876-676185876 GCF_016432865.1 Antechinus flavipes
CTCAGTGCTGGGGATGGCTAGATGGTGCCCGGATAGAACACCAATTTTGAAGTAGGAAATGTTGAATTCAAGTCTAGCCATAGACATTTAAACTAAGCAAGTCACTTAACCCTAACTGCCTCACTAAAATAATAATAATAAATTTAAAATTAAATAATTTTATTTAATAAATAAATATAAATAATAAATAACAAAATCATTCATTTAAAAAGAAATTGTCTGGAGGAATGGGTCCATTCCACATTCCCAGATTCTTACTCTGAGATTTTGGCAGAGCTCAGATATACTCCCTTCCTCATTCATTAACAGACATTGACAAAAGCCACCTTGGACATGGGCTCCCAGACTCTCCAGCTCCAAAGCAGAGGGCTAGCCATTCCCCTGCTCAAGGGAGCTTTCCTCCCCAAAGTCCCAGAAGGCAGAAATGTCCTTCCTCTTCAGCCCATGGAGTGCTGAGGTCTTCCACCATTGAAAGTGCTTTAACAAATCCCACCTTCTCCATCCCAAACTGGTGCAAGAAACCCTCCCACTCTTATAGTCATTCTGCAGCAAGGTGGGGTGACCCTCCTTGCCCCATTACAGCCCCTTTTTTCTCCTCTCAGTCCTGAGCATGTGTTTGTGGCTGCTGGGACAGGCCCAGTCTAACCACCTCATTTTACAGCTGACTACTCTCCAGTCATTAACAGGGAACCCAGACCCTCCCGGGGGATACTGCCCCAGAGCCGGCCTCACTGTCTGCATCGGGAAGGCCCCACCCCGCCATCTATGTACCTGCATGGCGGCTCGGCAGCCCCTCAGCCTCCTCGTGCCCCCCTCTCCTCCTGTGCGCCCCAGAATACTTTCCATGCTTCCCCCTGGGGCGCCCAGCAGCCGTGGGGATCTGGAGGCAGGAGGGCTGTGTTCTGGAGGAGTTCCCATGCCCACTGGGCCTTCCTTCCCATCTGTGATGGAAGAGACCGCCCAATGGCCGCCTGGAGGGGCCTTCCGGCTCTGAATCCGGCCCCCGTGGCCCTGCTGGCCCAGCAGGTATGAGCAGGACCCCTCTCTGGGTCCCCTCTGAGACGTTTTGTATACACGACCCCGTCCCACAGCCCTCGCTTTCGGAGCGGAGCCCGTGGTCCTTCGGCCAGCTCTCCTCCATCTGACGGGTAGCCGCCTCTCGGCCAGAAATTTCATGGCTTGAAAAGGCCGGGAAGAGGGAGCTCAGAGCGGGCCAGCGAGACCCGGGAGGCTCGGTGAGACCTGGGAGGCTCGGTGTGGGGCCCTCCAGACCCGTCCGGGGAGGGAAGGGAGGAGGTTCCCGGTCCCACAAGCTTGGCAAGATGACAGTGGGGGGGAAAACTCATTTCACTTACTCCGAACCCAAGCGGAGTCTGTGGAAGAAAGTCAGAGAAAATCCCCCTGGTTAATAAGTGCTCATGGCCCCAGAGCCTGGCTCGGGCCTTGCTACCCAATAACATTCCATTAAACACACCCACAACCAAACTTTCTCTGGCGGAGGATCTGGCAGACGCGACACTTTGTTTCCAGGACTTTGCTGCCGCAGAGAGAAGCTCTGAATCGTCTGGGCTGCATTTGACCTTTGCTTCTGTCTTTGACTTCCTTGGATCTGTGCTAAGGCCTGGGGACTCTGGGTCAAAGGGACAGTTCAGTCATTTTTCCCGCTGTAATTCCAAATTATACCATTAGGGGAGGGGAGGGCTGGTCGGGCCCTGGCTTTGGAGTCGGGAGGACCTGAGTTCATCTCCAGACTCAGACCCTTGCTAGCTGTGTGACCCCGGGAAGTCACTTAACTGGTTGCCTCAGTTTCCTCATCTGTAAAATGAGCTGGATAAGAAAATGGCAAACTCTCCCGTGTCTCTGCCAAGAAAACCCCAAATGGGGTCACGAAAGAGGCAGACCCGACTGAACAACAGCGTGATCTCTTCTGCCCCTTGCTTGATTAAAGCTTGTCATTGTAGCCCTAGTTATGAAACGTAATTCCTCTTGGCTTATTGTGATTTGTCAAAATCATGCTTATACTTCCACCATTAAGTTGTATGTGCATGTTGAGCCTATTGTAGTATATGAGCTAAGGCATGGGTCTAAACCTAATTTGTGTGAAATTGCTTTCCAGTTTTCCCAGAAGTGCTTGTCAAAAAGGGAGTTCTTCCAGAAATAATTTATGAGTTTTGGTTTATCAAGTGCTGGCCACTTTTTTTTATTGTTTCTATTTCTTGCTTATTTAATCTGGTCCACTGATCTACTTTTCTGTTTCTTTAACTCATATCAAATTGTTTTCCTGATGACTAGTTGAAAGTCTTATAATGTTCTTTCCCCCTCCATTCATACTTCTCATCCTTTTCTACATCCTTTATTTATTCTACAATTTTTTCCTGCTTTTATAATATAGATCTAAACAATTTTGATTCAAATAGTACAAATTTTAAAAATCAATTTAAATAGTATCTTAATTTTTAACACATCAGCACAGCCCAACAATGCATAGTAAATAGCTCTCCAATTATATTATCCTTTTAGAAAAACGTGTTCTATTTAAACAAATCTTGCTTATATTTTATTGGATTAGCATATTTTATGCATTTTATAATGATTTTGAACAGAACTTCTTTAATTGCTATTTCTTACTGGTTTTTACTAGACCTTAACTGGATCAAGTAACAGCTTCAGGAAAGAGTCAGGATACAAAATAATTTACTTAGTAAGAGCAACGACTATATTGATGATCTTGCTTATTAATTTATTTTATATCTTTTTACTTTTTTGAAGCTATTAATTGTCTCAATTAAATTCTTAACCGATTGCTTAAAGTTTTCTAACTATACTGTCATGTCATCTGTAAGTAGTTTTATTTGCTCTTTGTCAATCTTTATGCCTTTGATTTTGTTTAGATTCCCCGAACTATGACGACAAATAATAGAAACAAGTGGCGTCCTTGCTTTATATCCATCTGAACTGGAAATGCTTCTAGTGGGTTGGGTTGGGTTTGGTTTTTAATGCTAGTTCTTGTCCTTAGAGAGGTGCTTCTCATGTTATTAAAGTAAAACCCTTTCACACATGTTCTTTTAAGGATTTTCAAATGAGTATTGTTTTATTTAGGACTTTTCCTGTACTGGTAAAAAGAGTCATATTGTGTTTGTTACTTACATGATTAATTTTCCTCATGTTAAACCAACCTTGTAAGCCTACTATGAATCCAGATTTGGTTACAGTGAATTACTTTCTGTCTTTTGTGTCATCTTGCAAGGTTTTTATTTACGGTTTTTTGAGGGATGATTATTCATGAATAAAATTAGTGTATAGTCTTCTTTCTCTGATTTTAATTTCTCATAATTATATACCCAAACTGTGACAGTCTCATAAAAGAAGTTTGATTGAAGCTCTTCTGTCCCCATTTTTAAGGACAATTTTTATTGCAACAGTTTTAATTGTTCCTTAAATATTTGGTGGAATTCAGTGGTAAATTCAACTGGCCTACCCTTTTCCATTTGGCAGTTCATTTGTGGCTTGCTCTATTTCTCTGATATTGGGTTGTTTAAGCTATCGATTTCTCATTTTGTAAATTTATGGATTTATAGATACGGCGTCATTTTCTTTGCATTTTTATTTTCCTTGCAATTAATTATGTACAACCATTTCCATCAATTCTTTTTCATTTTTTCCTCTGTTTTGAATTTGCCTTGTTAGTTTTTTATTTTGATGATTTGATTTTTCCCTCTCTCCTTTTATTCATAAGGTAAATTAATGGTTTGGTAATTTTTAAAAAGTAATTTTGTTGTTTAATACTTCATCATTCAGTCAAGTTTCATTCTTCATGACCCCATTTGGGGTCTTCTTGGCAGAGACGCTGGAGTAGTTTGCCATTTCCTCCTCCAGCTCACTTTACAGATGAGGAAACTGAGGAGAACAGAGTCAAACATCAGGGAAGTGCCTAAGGACCAATTTGAACTCAGGCCTGCCCGCTCCAGACTTAGCTCTCTGGGCTCTATGGCGCCTCCTGGCTATCCTAGTAATTTTTTAAAAGTCTCCTAATTTTGCCTATCAGTTCTTACTTTGCAAAGTTTTCCTGGTTGTACTTTCTTTTACATGATTTCCCCCCAGAAAAGCCTACAATCCTTGGGTTATCTTTTGGCATCTTGTGTTCACATTCAGTGCTTATTTTTCACAGCACTCTCAATGTTTTCTTCAAACCTAGTTTTTGACTTTTGTTCAGGTCATTTGCCTTTTGCTTCTTCAATTTTGCTTTCCAGTTGTTTTCTCTTTCAAAGCATCTACTCATTGGAACTTATGCCCGCCTTTTTCTTCTCCCGTATGAGACTTGCTGATTTTTTCCTTAAGAGCCTGCTCATTTCCAGCTTTATCTCTTTGATAGTTTTAACTTAAATCTTGGAGCTGAGTCGCACTCTAAGTTTGAAAATTGTGCAATGGAGAATTTGTTGCCTCATCTTTGCCTTCCTAAGGGGATTTTGACTCAGTTTCCTTTGTTGCAAATGCTTGTTCACCAAGATAGGAGGGATTCTTTCCACAGCCCCCATGGCCTATTCTCTTTTTCCAGGCTGCCAGGTTGGGCAAGATCTGTGGCTTTCAAAGAGAGAACATGACCACTAGGACCACTGGTAGGGAAATTCCTGACTGTGCCAGAACAAGTTCAGCCAGCTCCTGAAAATGAATTGTTAAATTTTCATATACGCATGAACACCTCAGAAAACAACAAAAGCTATAAGCCAGGCCTTGATGTATTGTTTTGTTGATTGTCTAGATTTAAGAAAGGGAAGGGGGAAATGTTAGTGCAGATTAAACTTAAAAAAATATGGTTGATTCAGAACCCTCTCCTTCAAGCTGGTTGTTAAACATTTACAAGCGCACCTTTACCTAGAGACCTATGTAATCGAAAGGATTCTTTATCTTTCCTAGTCCCTTGCTTTGGGGTTTTCTCTCCTCTCTGCAACTGGGTTCCTTCACTCCCTCTTATTACTTAGGGGACCTGTTGGGAAGGGACTGGGCGAGGACTCTCAGGACGCTGCCGCTGAGGGAGTCTGAGAAACTTCCACACCAGCCTCACACCTATTCTCTCTTTGCACTTCTGGAGGGTCCAACAAATGATCTCCATCCTCCATTCTCTGGCTGTCCCATGAGCAAGCTCTGCCTAGGACTCTGCTGGAGGCAGAAACATAATCGTCAAGCTGCAGCCTCCTTGATTAATATGCCAAGGGCTGGCATGGCCAGGGATTAGAAAGGAGTGGGCCCTTGCTGGAAGAAGCACCAGGAATAATAGGCTGGTGAATTCAAATATTTAATTTTTTTTTTTACAAAATTATATCATAGTGTATTTTCCCCATTTCCTCTTCTTTTTAGTGCTATATTCGCTGCATTTAAAAAAATCAGTTTTTCTCTTTTATTTGGCAGAGTGTGTGTATATAACTCTTGCTCCACCATCTTCTCAAGAGTTCTTCCTTATATGTTTTTAAATTTTTAAAGTAAGTTTTATAGATGGCTTTTATTTTTATAAGTCTTTTCAAAATATATCCTTGCCACACACGTGAGCCCTTCCTTTTGACAAAGAAAACCAGTTAATAAAATCAGCTGATGGAATGAATAGTCTGACAATACCTATAACATTTTGTGCCCAGAGGCCCCCCCCCCAGCCCAAAAGGAGAGAGGGCTTTTTCCTTTCTTTTACCTTATACTTACATTTCTATTAGGTATCTTAAGTCTGACGGACTGAGACATTCCAGATCTACTTCTTGATTCAATTTGCGCTTCAAGTTTTGTTTGCTTTTTTGTCATTGAGTCACTTGGTTCCAAATAGTGGATGTAATAGGGACCATCCAATCGGAGTATGTGCTTTCCTTCTGCAGGGAATGGGATGGGTGTTTTAGCCCCTTACGGGGGCAATATTCCATAACAAGCATTTACCAAGCACTTTTTATGTCCCAGGAGATGGGGATACAGATGCATAGACATACCCCTACTCTCAGAAAGTCTGTGTGAATAATCTCCATTGATGGGGAGAGGGAAAGAAATCCTCTCTTTGTCCCCTTGCTGGAAGGCTGAGGGAGAATCCTACTAAGGACAGTTTGGTGACTGAATGGGGAATGGATTGGGGAATGGGGAGAGACCCTGAGGTAGGCAGCCTGGCCAGCAACTAATGCGAGAATATAAAAGTGAACCCAAAGAAAGAACACTGGGAAATGAATATAAACTGCTTGCATTTTTGTTTTTCTTCCCGGGTTATTTTTACCTTCTGAATCCAATTCTCTCTATGCAACAAGAAAACTGTTTTGTTCTGCACACATATATTGTATCTAGGATATACTGTAACCTATTCAACATGTAAAGGACTGCTTGCCATCTGGGGGAGGGGATGGAGGGGGGGAGGGGAAAAAGCAGAACAGAAGTGAGTGCAAGGGATAATGCTGTAAAAAATTACCCTGGCATGGGTTCTGTCAATAAAAAGTTATTTAAAAAAATAAAAAAAAAAGAGAGAGAGAATATAAAGGTGAGGTGATGGAGGCCTGTCCCAGAGTGGGGGCAGTATCTGAGGAGAGGAAAGGGGGATTCAAAGGTAAAATCTGATAGACCTTGGTGAAAGATTGGATATTGGAAGGGAGAGAGAAAGAACTTGAGGATGTTGCCTTGATTCTGAGCCAGAGGACTGGGAATGTGGTATTTCTTTCAACAGTAATAGGGAAGTTTGGAAGGGAAGAGGGCACCGTAGCCCCTGTTACATGAACTAATGGTAAGGTATCACCTGCTCTTCATTGATGAGACATATCTCCTATATATCTGACACTTGTCATAGGATCACAGACTTAGAGTTGGAAGGGATAAGCTCTTCATCTTATAGATGAGGAAACTGAGGCCGGAGGAGGTTAAGTGAGTTGCCCAATGTCATCCAGCTAACGTGTCTGAGAAAAATCAGGCTTTTCTGAGCCCAGGCCCAGTGCTCTAACCAACATATGTTTGATGAAGTAAATATTTGCAAAATAAACGAACTGTGGTGGTAAACACTAAGTGGAAAGTGTTAAATTTGGAGATGCCGAGCAGATATTGGGCTGCACTTCGCAGCGGAGTCTCTGATGTGTTTGCTCTGTGATTTTAGGCAGGTCACTGCACCGCACTGAGATTTCTTTGTTTACCATTCAAAATCCCATGACCTCTCCCACTGAATTTCCATGAAAAATATATTAACAAGGGAAAGGTTTTGGTACCTAGAAACTGTTCTGTGAATATCAGTAATCGTGAACAGAATGGAGAAAAACAAAATCTCTGATGGATTAAGAGTAAAATAACCAGAAACCTTGTTTAACCTGAGGATTTTATTTAATGCTTCCTGAGGTAATCTTTGAAGGAAAAAAGATGTTCTCAGAGATGGAGGGAGTGTGTACAATGCACTGCGTTCTAGGAGAAGTTAGACCAATGAATTTGGGGGAATGAGAATGTTTAAGCTGAAGAGAAGATGTAGAGGTAGGCTACAGGCTATTGCATAGGAGAGAGAGAGACTTGGAACCCTTTACAATCTAATTCTAATGCTTTTGCTTTTATTTGATTGACCCAGAATGGCTGACAGAGGAATCTGGATTGAGTTGTTTCCCTATTTTTGGTTAATTCTTTCTCAATTGCAAGCCATACACATGGGTTCTCTTGCTCTCTTTGTTATATTTTTAATTTTTAAATTTAATTTTAAAAATTTAAATATTCAATTTTTAAGAATGGATATTTCTTTTGTTTTTCTTCCCATGTTATTTCTACCTTCTGAATCCAATTCTCCCTGTGCAACAAGAGAACTGTTTGGTTCTGCACACATATATTGTATCTAGGATATACTGTAACCTATTCAATATGTAAAGGACTATTTGCCATCTGGGGGAGGGAGTGGAGGGAGGGGAAAAATCGGAACAGAAGTGAGTGCAAAGGACAATGTTGTAAAAATTTACCCTGGCATGGGTTCTGTCAATAAAAAGTTATTAAAAAAAAAGAATGGATATTTCTCCAAGGGAGTACACAAAAGTTTTAGTTCTTAAAGAGCACACTGCAATAACTATTAGAGATAGTGCAATGGTTGATGGTATGGGATGTCAAGCATTGCCAAGGTGATTTGAGCCCACAAGGAAACAATTTCAAAGTATGGTCAAAACTTAAAAACAACAGAAGGCAATAAGTATTTATAGAGTGCCTCATGTGTATCAGATTCTGTGCTATTTTTCAAATATTGTCTCATCTCATCTTCACAATAACCCTGGTGATAGAAACTACTGTGATTTCTATTTTACAGTTGTGGGAGCTACATTGCGATAAAGAAAACCTGTTATTGTAGATAAATGGCAGTATCCTGAAGATTGGGGAAAAAAATCATACTGACTGATGAAATTACCTCTGTCATTGAAGACTCTACCAAAAACTATTATCAGAAAAACTTCCTTAAAATTCGGGCATCCTCATCAGACTGTTTATGACTCCAGGATTTTTTTTTCCTTGTAATGGACCCAGAAGTCTTACCCTATCGAGGGAATGGTGACTTTTGGTAAATATATTGCTATCCCAAGAGGCAAAATTGTTCCACAATGATAGAAATTCTTAAATGGAGATAGGGCCCAGTTTACAGCGCTTTGCATTTCCCCAAAGGTTCAGAAATATATCTTAGAGATGGGAAAAAAAAAAAAAAAACATACATCAATGACTTGGGAACTCACTTGATTTAAGCTCCATTATAACCTTAGAAAAATGAACTATTTGTCAAAGGCACACTTATCATCTAATGTGATAAAAGTATGATGAACAGTGAAAGAATTGCACAAAACAAATTGTTGTAACAATCATTTAACTTCTCTCTGCCTCAGTTTACTCAACTGTTGAACAGGGATAATAACAGCACCTATCTTGTGAAGATCCAATAAAATATTGTGAAAGTTTCAGTACTGTGCCTAGCACATAGTAGGTACTTAATAAATGCTCACATTCCTCCACCCCCAGGACATGCTGAATTTAAGTTTTTTCAGATAAAAAAAAAAAAAAAAAAGGTTGTTTATTGTATACAGTTAAAAGTTCTATTATTTGCTCCGGTTAATTTGGACATTATTGTTCTAAGTGATTTCCACATCCTATTTCTCCTGTGGAATAGAAACTCCTTGAGGGTAGAGACTGTTCTGAGGATCAAGGGATCGTGGATTGAGAGCTGGAAAAAACCCCAAGATCTGTTCTTTTTATGGTTGAGGAAATGGAAGCTTAGCAGGTTGCCCAGGGTGGCAGAGACAGTGAGTTTTGTTTTGGTTTTTGGTCTGTAGGAAGACAAGGTTTGCCATTAGCTAAAATCCAGCCCCCAAACTAAGGCTGAGGAACGGATCACCCTCCACGCAACCTGGTCAGGAACAAGCCCCTCTGACTTGGAGGCCGGGCCTCCAAGGACACCCGGCCCTTCCTCTGATCCTACTTAGGCCTTTTCCATTGGAAAAGTCAGGGCCGGGGGTCACTTCCCAGCCACCACGATGGCCAACATTCTTAAAGCCGTTCCAAGCTGAAGGACGGCCAGGATCCTCAAATATAATAAAGCGAATTTCCCGTTCATTCAACAAACATCGCTCTAGTCGGCTTTGGCTCTGGGCTGACTCCTGGGAAGGAAAGACAACTTTAGGAGGCCCTAATCCCTGCCTCTGTGGAGCTTACCATGGTGGGGGATCCGGAACAAGTGTGAGGCAGTCACCAAGGGTGGGCCAGTGAGGCTTTGTCCCAGGGCAGGTGGAAACAACTGGCAGGGCATCGAATTAACAGGAATCCCGAGTTAGAACAGGACGCTATCGGATGGCAGGCTTCCTCCCTCCCAGGGCCCCTCAGACCTCCCTTGGCCATCTGCCACCCCCCCCCCCATCTATCCAGGGCTCTGCCCCTGGACCTCCCCCATGCCCTTCCCCTGTGGCCTGAGAGCACCCGAATCCAGACCCTTGGAGCATCTGCAGGGATCTTCGGTGACTCCCCCTGCCGGGGCTCCTTCCAGCTTTGCCAGCGAAGGCCCCGACCACGTGATCTGGGAGAGAGGGATAAAGCCAAGATAACCGGAAGGTAATTGATCATTGACCACAGCAAATCCTTTTTATCCCAGTCCTCCCGGGCCTGCCCGGTCATGTAATCCTGCCAGAGCGCTTACCTTGGGGCCCTTGGGTGATTTCGTTTTTAATATTTTAAATAGCACGTTTCCACATACAACTTGTTTCTTTGTCATCCGGCTTTTTAGTTTGTGCTTTTCCAAAATCCTTTTTTAAAGAAAAGGATCATGGTCAAAGGTGTCCAGGACCCGCCCAAAGTTCCAAAGCCCCTGCTGTGAAACTGAATTTTGTGTGAACTTCCCTCCCACCTGGAGCTTTCTGAACCGAAACAGTTTCTATTTAGTTTCTTTTGTTTCTTCGGGACTGATACAAAGTTCTTTGATGTCTGGAGGAGAAAGGAAGGGCTTTGTCCACATCCTAAAGAGCCCCATAGAGTGGAAAAAAATCTTGAGACCCAGAGATGGGGGATCTGGATTCAAATTCTGGTTCTGTGGCTTACTTCCCTTCCTCTCTCAGCCTCCATGCACAAGGGGAAGGGGAGGGAGGCTAGAATAAGGTCCTGCCTCCTTTCCTTTCCCTCAGGGGGAAACATAGAGATGGGGGGGGGGGAGTGGAGAGGACAAGAGGGTATTTCTTTTGTTCACAAAAGGCTGGTCGCCTCCCATCTCAAACAGAACCAATTGGTCACTTTTTAAAATAATAATTACTTTAAAAAAAATCATCTGTGACAGTCCCTACAATGCTCCAAAAGTAACCAGACCTGGTCAGGAGGAGCAAGGAGGCCCCCAAATACACCATGAAACTTTCTCTTGGACAGAAGGTCATCTTGAAAGGGCTGAAGTACGACTGTCCCTCTGGGGTCCTCCAGAGAACAGAAGATGCTGGGGGATGGGAAGAGCTCACACACAACACTCCTGCCCCCAGAGATGACAGAGAGTACAGGAAGAGCACTGACCCACCTACCTCTCAAGTCTCCTGCTTCTCTAATCCTTAGGAGAATGAGTCACACATGTATGGAAAGTAGCCTCAAGGGAAGTTTGACCTGGACATGGACAGGTGCTGCCAAAAAATTCCTATGGATATCTCCATCTTTGCGCCAGAAGAAACTTAGAAGCCGCCCTCTCTGCACTTTTTACTGGTTTGTTTTTGTTTTTGTTTTTGTTTTTTTGGGCAACAAAAAAACAAAAACAAAAACAAAAGGAGAGCTAGGGGTGGGAGAGCTTCCCTAAGTGGGATCTCATGCATATGGGAAGGTCATGAAAGATTCCAGGATAAATTTAGCCACAGAAAAAAAATCCTTTTCAAACACGCTTGTTATTAATGATTTCTAACAAATGAGGCACATAAAAGGGAGACCTTGAATCAGCGAGGTTTGCTATTGCCCTTGGAGATGTCTCATGCAGAGTTCAAATAGAACAAGCAGCTAAGTGGGGAAGTGGATAGAGCACGGGACCTGGAATCGGAGCCCGAGTTCAAATTTGACCTTGTGCGTTTACTTATTGTATGGTCCTGGGCAAGTCACAGTCTCTGTTTGCCTCAGTTTCCTCATCTGGAAATGGGGAGAATAATAGCACCTGTCTTCCATGGTGGTTATAAGGCTCATTTGAAGTAATATTTGTAAAGAGCTTAACAAGGGGCCTGGTACACAGTAGGTTGTCCGTAAAGTCAACTATTATTGTTGTTATATCGTGACCCGGACAAATCATTTAACCTCTTTCTGAGTCACTTTCTCCATCTGTGGGATGGGATAATAAGAGCACCTGCAATCAGGGTTATTGTGAGGGCTAAGTCTAATGATATATGTAAAGTGCTTTGCAAGCCTCCAAGTCCATGGGTGTATTTTTTATTTATTTTTTTTTGGGGGGAGTATTAATATTAGGAGGCTCTTCCTTTCTGGGATGAGGTCCTCAGATTCACCTGCTGGTGGCTGACGCTGCATTGATCACCGGGAGCCCTGGGATGTCACAGGGTCTCCACTGACCATCTGCCAGATGGGAAAGAGTTTTATACCCTCTTCTTGGGGAGAGCACTTGCTATGATGGGAGTTTTCCCAGCACTTGGACTGCTAAGACCGTAGAGTGTTAAAGCTGAAAAGGCACCCAGAGGTCTTCTCCCCCAAGCTCCTGCCGTTACGGCTGACAGAGGTTTATTTACCATATTAATGGATGGTGGAGATGAGAAAGGGTCTCTCTTTGTGGCATCTGAGCATGGTTAAAAAGGTTGTTTTCCATCTGGGTTCGGTCATTGGGGAACTCACTAGGTCTGCCTCTGTCTGAAGTATGTTGTGGATCCTAACACCTCAACACTGCAACCTGTTCTTGAACACGACTCTACCCAGCAATCTCCACCAAAAACCATCAACTCTTTGCTTGAAGACAGAGAGGGAATCCTCCTCCTACTCCTAAGGAAGCCCACTCTACTACTGCTTAACTCCAGCAGTCAGATATTTTCCCAGAATCCACAATCCCACCACAGGGAAGTCCCTCCCTTGAAATCCCTTCCATAAATTACCTAATCTCTCTGGGACTCAGTTTTCTCATCTATAAAATGAAGGGCTGAGACTACTAAGCTTCCTCCCACCTCCAAAGCCTCGGCGGAGGCAGGATGGCGGACCTACAGGCCATTGCTGGGCTCCCACTAGAAGCTTTTCCAGCTGAGTAAGACCTAACAGAACTTGAGCCTGGTCTCTGAGAACCCAGGACTGTCTCTGTGCCATAACGAGGCCCCCCCAAGGAGGCTTTTCAGGAGGCACCATTATATTGTGGCTCATAAAGAGAATGGATGTAATCACATGTCTACATAAAACTCTCAAGTTCCAGCATTTGGCTAAGCTTCCTTGCATTGGAGTTTGATATTGCCCAATTTAATCCAAATGGAGTTCTAAATTTATTAACCTAAATTACCCCTAAATCTAATTCAAAATTTATTCCCACTGAAGAGAAAACTTTAATGTTATGAACTATTGAAGGGATTCAGTGGCTAAAGATGGAAGCCTGGGGCCAAATGCCTGGGTTTAGGCTGCAGTCCCAGGCCTGGAAGAGTAGAAACGTCATTGCCTAGTCCCTCCTCACGACTCCCAGTTTCGAGGTGAGCATTTGGCCAAACTTCTCAGAACAATTTCTCTTTATAAATATAGGAAGCCTAAAGATTTTGTCTCTGATAGGAATGTTTAACAAAGGCAGGGATACAGTACAAAGGTCCCAGCCCCACCTAGCCTATTTCAGTCTTCCTTGAAGGTGAGCTACATGGCAACCCAGGCTGCCACGAAGCTGGAAGGAGTGCTCTCGGTTTTGCTGAGCAGACTCTCTCAAATGTCCTAGTAACTCAGTCATTAAAAAGTTACTGGGAAAAGAATTTCAGGCAGTTTAACAGAAAGACTTAAAAAACCCCAAGGGGCTTCCCCGGAGTGGCTGGCTGGGTGCACGCATCGCAAAAGGGCTAACATGGGCCCTAGACTTATCAAGAGAGATTTCCCTCTCCCCAGATCACATAATAACTCAAGATCAATGGAAGATATCGGAGTGGCAACAACAGACTAAATAACAGAACAAGTGCCCCAGAGAGAGCTGGATAGGAGAAAATACTAGCTTAGCATAGAGCAAATGAATGAATGAATGAAGTACTTAGGGTACAGTGTCAGGTGCGGGCATACAAATATTTTAAAAAGAAAACTGGTTCTTCAGAACCAGCTACACCCAGTGAAAGAACACTGGGAAATGAGTGTAGACCACAACATAGCATTTGCACTCTTTCTGTTGTTGTTTGTTTGCATTTTTGTTTTTCTTTCCGGGTTATTTTTACCTTCTTTCTAAATCTGATTTTCTTGTGCAACAAGAGAATTGTATAAATATGTCCACATGTATTGTATTTAACATATACTTTAACATGTTTAAGTTGTAAGGGACTGCCTGCCATCTAAGGGAGGGGGTGGAGGGAAGGAGGGGAAAAGTTGGAACAGAAGTGTTTGCAAGGGTCCATGTTGAAAAATTACCCCTTGCATATGTTTTGTCAATAAAAAACTATAATAATAATAATAAAATAGAAAACTGGTTCTTGATCTCAAGCTGCCTAGTAAGGGGAGACAACACATTTAGAGTAGGAAAGAGAGGTTGAAATGGGGAGAGACGTGGCCAAGGTGGCTCCGGTAGATGTCTGGGCCAAGATGGGAAAGTCTGGTGTGTGCAGCATCTTCAGCACTGAGAATGTGAGTTGCTCCATGGACACGAATGGATCTTGACTAGATATACCATTTGGCCCCAAGTCTCTGACCAATCATAAAAGGGTATTAGAAAGAAGTAGAGGTGGGGAAGGTGAACAGAGGTCTTGGTGTGAAGGTGGGAAAGTGCCATGGAGAAGAGAAGGTAAAAGCCTCCCTCTCATACCTGGAGGACTTGTTTCTAGTGGAAAATTACTTTCTTTTTGTGGTTATTCCTATTGTTGTGGGCAGGCCCTTGGAGTGGAAAGTCAAGGTGCATGTGCCTTTTTCAATGTTTTCCTGGATTTCCTTGATAGGAGACTTTTTAAAGCCATCTCCCTCCAATCTGATCTTACTTAGGGAGATACTAACATCATTATCTCTTCTTGCTGCACCATAGCAGAGAAAAAGAGAATCTGGGACCTAGCCCAGCGGGGATGATGTGGCGAAGTCTTCCTCTTCTGAGAGATACCACCCCAGGGGCCATTGCTGTTGCTGTTACCGACCCTGGGTGGGATTATCAGAAAGGAAGCAGAGACAGTGTGAGGATGGATCATTTTCTAGTCAGCATCACTGAAGGTATGAAGAAAGGAATTAAGCAGGTTAATTTTTTTTACTTTATTTTAAAAAAATATTATCACTTTTTTATTGCCAGAACCCATGTCAGGGTAATTCTTTGCACTCTCTTCTGTTCCAATTTTTCCCCTCCCTCCCTCCACCCCCTCCCCTAGATGGCAGGCAGTCTCATACATGGTAAATACGTTACAGTATATTCTAGATACAATACATATGTGCAGAACCGAACAGTTCTCTTGTTGCACAGGGAGAATTGGATTCAGAAGGTAGAAATAACCCGGGAAGAAGAACAAAAATGCAGATAGTTCACATTCGTTTCCCAGTGTTCTTTCTTTGGATGTAGCTGCTTCTGTCCATCATTGATCAACTGGAACTGAGTTAGATCTTCTCTTTGTTGAAGAGATCCACTTCCATCAGAATACATCCTCATACAGTATCGTTGTTAAAGTGTATAATGATCTCCTGGTTCTGCTCATTTCACTCAGCATCAATTCATGTAAGTCTCTCCAGGCCTCTCTGTATTCATCCTAAGCAGGTTAATTATGAAAAACTTAAGAAGGAAGTTACCTAAGGAGCTAAGGGAAATCCTGCTCTCTTTCAGGGATGCCTTGTAGAGGCTCGAAAGAAATACACTGACCTGGATCCCTCTTCTTCAGCGGGGACCACTACCCTCAGCATGCATTTTGTAGTCAGCCTGCCCCAGACATTCGGAGGAAGCTGCAAAAGTTAACCAGGGGACCGCAAACTTCCCGGACACAGCTATTGGAAACGATAATTGGGTACAAACTGAGGCACTGGAGGGAGATTGCAGAGCTGGGGGAATCAGAGAACAGGCTCAAATTTTAGCCGTTACCATCTCTGGGAACCACGTGGGTTTGTGCCTCAGGTGCCATGGCCAGGGCCATTGGTCTCCACATTGTCCTGAGAGGAAACTCCCAGCGCAAGCAGCAGAGGCACAGGAAGAGAAACTGCCCACAGTGGGACTGAACTGCCTTTACCCAGTGCCCTGTTCTCTGGTCTCCTTAGGAGCTGGAGCAAAGGTGACCAGGGTTTGCCAGGCTCCCCCTTGCTCCATCACGAGAGTGGAATCCAGGGTAATTTTGGGTGAATTTGGAAATTCAGGTTAGTCCACTGAATTTCTCTGACTGTGGGAGCCTCCTTTTGTGTCTTGCCCTGGTCCTCTAGCTCCCACCTACCCTTCCCTTCTTAAGGTGATGGGAATTGAAGGGAGCTGTTTTGAGACCTTCCCCTGCCTTGTCTATTTGGTGACCTGTTATTCAAACACTCTTCTTACCTTCTCCTCCTGTCCTGCCCCTTTATGGGGACATGACTTAATGGTGAAATTGGGTACCCGACTTTCTCAGACCTCCGGGTGCATTTTTTGTGCTTCTCTCAAAGCCCTCCCATATTCCATCTGAAATCTGGGGAGAAGTAGATTCCTCTTCTGAGACCCAGGAATCCCTGCCATTACAGCTTCAGTGTGCCCCAGAACCCCAGAGTATTACTTCATAGGCACCAGCACCCAATGAAGCCAGAGGCTGGAGAGGGAGAGGGAGAGGGAAGGTGACCCCAGTGAAAACATCTTAAGCAAAAACTTTTAGTTCCTTGTCGGTCTCCCTCTACTTTGGATCTTAAACATGCTTTCTTTGGTGTAACACCCCTCAGTTTTCTAGGTTCTCGAGGCTAGTTTTTGGTCTGGGACCTACATTGCCAGTCAGTCTGATTAGTGTCTGGGCCAGGAGTTAGCTCCCACCTCCAGTTCACTGTCAGGGCGGAGGAAGCAGGTGATCTTGTCACTCCCAGAACCTGCCTCAAAGAAAGCTGGACTGCCCCTGCCTGATTTAAACAAGGAAAAGAAGTCAGGAAAGGAAGTGAGTCTCAAGAGCACCTTGGAGGCCAAACCATTTCCCCCCAGCCCAGAGTCTGCAGATTCAGCCATCCGTGCTGCTGCTCCTGATGGCACCTTTGACTCCCCAAATCCCAGACTCCTACACTCCCTCAATATTAATAATATAAAAAGTGAGGTCGCATTAAAAAAAGAAAGACATAGTGTCCAGCAAACGGGAGGCAATAGGACACTCCCCCCAACCCCAAATTATCCAGTGTATTTAGTGACTCAGTCCTCACATGGAAGAGGCTGGGAAGCCTGCTTCCAGAAATCAATCAACATTTATTAAGCACCTGCTGTATGGAAAGCACTATATTACTAAGCACCAGGGATTGAAAGAGGTAAAAATGTCCCAACTTTCAAGGAGCTTATAATCTAATGGAGCGCATGGTCTGTAGGCAAATACACACAAAACCAACTAGATAGAAGATAAACTGGAAATAATGAACAGAAGGAAGGCGTTGGGGTTGAGAAGGGTTGGCTCGATGGAATATAATGAAAGTTCCCTGCTGCCCCATTTGGAGCACACACAGGTATTCTCAGTTTGTTAACCACACGATGAAGAAATGGGCCATCACCCGCCTGGGTTCCAGGGACCGGGGCCATTCAAAAGGCCTTGGCCAGGCCAAGGGAGGCTGGTCCCCATTGCTGCCTGCGTGGGTTCCAATGAAGAGGCAAGAGATTAGAGGGACCTCGAGACCGTCCCATCAGAAAAGATTTTCATGAAATTTCACAAAAAGGATGAGTGACTTTAAAATATCTTTAACAAAGGAAACAAAGAGAAGCAGCCTGCTCTAAATGGGTCTAAAGCCACTCTAATGGGCGGTGGGAATTGGGAAGACTTGGGATCTCTATTTATGTCTGGAAGATCCTGAGCAAATCATTTAACTCTTAGACCATCAACTGTAGAAAAGGTGCCGACTTCTTTTGGTAAAGGAACTTTCCTCCCCTGGGAGTTTCTCACACCAATAAAACTACAGATCTGCTTTCTGAGCTGCAACCCTGTCACTCCCCAAGAGGAAAGCTATGGCTTTTGAGTCCATGGCTTGATTTTTCTTTCTGCACATTTTGAATATTTTCTAGAGCTTTGTTGATAACAGAACACTGAGTGCTGGTATATTTTCTGATGCCAAATTCAGGAATAATGTTTTACTTGTTTCCCAGAAAACCACGTTCTAGCATCTAAGGAACAGTGTAAAATCAGTCAGTCAGTCAATAAACAAGCATTTCTTTATTATTATTATTATGATATCTTTTTTACTTACAAAACATATGCATATATTTTCTTTTTTTTATTATAGCTTTTTATTTACAAGTTATATGCATGGGTAATTTTTCAGCACTGACAATTGCCAAACCTTTTGTTCTAATTTTTTCCCTCCTTCTCCCCACCCCTTCCCCTAGATGGCAGGATGACCAATACATGTTAAATATGTTAAAGTATAAATTAAATACAAAATAAGTACACATGTCCAAATGTTATTTTGCTGTGTAAAAAGAATCGGACTCTGAAATATTATACAATTATCCTGTGAAGGAAATAAAAAATGCAGGCAGGCAAAAATAGAGGGACTGGGAATTCTATGGAGTGGTTCTTAGTCATCTCCCAGAGTTCTTTCCCTGGGTGTAGCTGGTTCAGTTCATTACTGCTCTATTGGAACTGATTTGGTTCATCTCATTGTTGAAGAGGGCCAGGCCCATCAGAATTGATCATCATATAGTGTTGTTGTTGAAGTGTATAATGACCTCCTCTCATTTCCCTCAGCATCAGTTCATGTTAAGTCTCTCCAGGCCTCTCTGAAATTCTCCTGTTGGTCATTTCTTACAGAACAATAATATTCCATAACATTCATATACCACAATTTGTTCAGCCACTCTCCAACTGATGGGCATCCACTCCGTTTCCAGTTTCTGGCCACTACAAACAGGGCCGCCACAAACATTCTTGCATATACAGGTCCCTTTCCCTTCTTTAAAATCTCTTTGGGATAGAAGCCCAGTAGAAACACTCATATGCATATATTTTCAACACTTACCCTTGAAAAACTTTATGTTCCAAATTTTACTCTCCTCCCTCCTCCCCCCTCCCCCCAGCCTCCCCTAGGTGGCAGGTAGTCCAATACATGTTAAATATATTAAATTATATAATTATGTATAAAATATATAAATGAAAAATATAAACCATATATATTATATTTATACAGTTATTGTGCTGTACAAGAAAAATCAGATTTAGAAAGAACAAAAAAAAAAAAACCTAAGAAGGAAAACAAAAATGCAATCAAACAACAACAGAGAGTGAGAATGCTGTGTTGTGGTCCACACTCAGTTCCCACAGGCCTCTCCCTGGGTGCAGATGGCTCTCTCCATCACTGAACAATTGGAACTGGTTTGAATCACCTCATTGTTGAAGAGAGCCACATCCATCAGACTGATCATTGTATAGTCTTCTTGTTGCCGTGTACAATGATCTCCTGGTTCTGCTCACTTCACTTATCATCAGTTCATGTAAGTCTCCCCAAGTCTCTCTGAAATCATCCTGTTGGTCATTTCTTACAGAACAATAATATTCTATAATATTCATATACCATCACTTATTCAGCCATTCCCCAACTGATGGACGTCCACTCAGTTTCCAGTTTCTTGTCACTACAAAAAGGGCCGCCACAAATACTTCTGTGCATGTGGGTCCCTTTTCCTGCTTTAAGATCTCTTTGGGATATAAGCCCAGTAGTAACACTGCTGGGTCAAAGGGGATGCACATAATAAACGAGCATTTCTGAAGCACCCACGATGTGCCCTGCATTATGCTTAAGCAATAGATAGCAAATACCCGTTTGATATTCTGCTAATAGATATCACAAGGGCAATTCAAATCCAGTTCTTTCTGATTCTGTGATTGCCGTTTCTAGATAGAATCTATCTCTCTGTCCCCCACCCTTAGAACAAAGAAAACTATAGAGAAGCAAAACCAATGGATACAGTCACAGTCTCTGACAATCCCTGTAGTCCCTCAACTCTATGGAAGCAAGGTGCTCCTCCCCGCTTCTCCAAGGCCAAATTCCCACTAATAATGTGTAAGGGAGGCCAGAATTGGATGTGTTTGAAGACGACACGTTCTTGACTTTGCCAAAAGTCCTTGCAAAGTGAAATGCCTGAGTGACAGCTCCCCGTGACAAAACTCCAGGCGCCCGCCGTGCGGTAGAGGCTGCCCCATCACTAGAGGCCTGGGATCATGATGGAGAGCCGCTTGTAGTCTATGCTGGGGTGGGGATTCCTTCCAACATGAGTTGGACTGATGAGCCGCCTTCCGACTCTGAGCTTCTCTGATTGACGCATTGTGGTTTGTTGTGGTTTCCCCAACGGCTGAATCCATCTTCAGCTCTATTAAAGTATCATTTTCTATTTTCTGTATCTAAATTTCATGTGGAAGAAACACTTATTCAAGAAATCCACCCTACTCACTTGGCTCTTAAGTCTGTTTTATCAAAGAGGGTATCGTTTTTTAAATCGTTCTTTTACCCGATTCTTTTATACCCATCCAAGTTTGGCGAATGAGTTACTCGGGGCGTCAGTGCTTTGGAAAGAGATGATCCCAGATCTCAGATATCAGCTCATCAGATCTAGAGTTGGAGAGGACTTTAGAGGTCATTGCCATGAAATCCTCATTTTCCAGAAGGAGAAATGGAGGCACAGAAAGGCACATAGCTAGTAAGTGCTACAGATGGAATGTCCTAAAAATACCACTGAATGGACCACTACTTGATTCACTGAACTTTGTTAATGCCAGAGATAATTTGACATTTGTGTTCCTAATGACAAGCTGGGAGGAATCCTAGAGTGAGTGTTGGATTTAGAGTCTGGACCAGGGCAGATCACTAACCCTCTCTGCACCTCAGTTTTCTCCTCTGTGCAATGGGGATAACGACAACTGCACTACTTCTCTCAGGGTTGTTGTGAAGAAAGCATTAAAGGACTCAATAAAGAAGAGCACGGAGGAGCTCTGGCTCTGCGGTCACATGGGCAAACGAAGGCACACTGCCCATCTCCACGTTTCCTAATTCAGATGCAGGAGTTATTTACTGTAATGTCAAATATCTTGAGAGAATGCCACGGACCGATATTAGCAATTAACTCAATCTAAAAATTACCATTCCCACAATTAATGGAGCCCCATACGGTCAGTCCAATTACAAATTCGGCACCAAAGGCCAGTCTCACAAGGGGCCAGGAGGCTCCTCATTATTCAGAAATTCAAATTCAAAAAGAAGATGGAGATTTTGAGGGTCAGACAGCATGAAGCCAAATGATTTTCCCACCTCTGCAGGAGGCAGAGGAACAGGAAGCTCATGAACTCCATCTGCCCTTGCCTCCTACCTGCTAACCTGGGGCCTGTGACATCATGAGCAGGTTCTTTGTGCCCCTGACACAGGTCAAGGAGCCACAGTGTGAGGTTTGCTAGCAGGAGACGTGGGTTCATAATCCCAGCTCAAGGCGTCCCGATGGGGTGACTCAACTCCCTGAGACATCATTTGCCTCCTAGGATAATACTACCGGGTAGAATTCTGGATCTTTTCCTTTCTTGGGAAAAATCACTTAATCTTGCTGGGCCTCAGTTTCCCTCTTCATAAAAGTCAATGGTGGTGACAGGGAATGAGGAAGGAGGAGATGTGTAAGACTGAAACACATTATAAAAACAAAGATTTAAATAACAACTTTAGAGACCTCTAGTCCAACTCCTCCTCTCTTCTTACAGAGAAGGAAACTGAGTCACCTGAGAGTTTGTCATCTTTCCCGAGATCATGTGGCTGACCTGGGATTCAAGCTTTTCAGGCTGCATTCAGACTTTTGGCCCACTTTGGACCTGGACCAGCCACTCAGGTTGACCATTGCCAACTCCAGGACTCAGTTTCCTCTACTGTAGAATGAGGGTTTAGCCAAATGATCACCCTTACCAGATATAAGGGACTCAGGGTCCCCTCCACTTCCAAATCCTCCATCCTCTGCCTGGTAGCACCTTGGCTGTCTTCTGGCTTCCATTATATTATAGGATTCAAATCTTCCCAGTGTGACCTTGGGCAATCTGATGTAGTCTCAGTTTCTTTCTCTTTAAAAGAGCGTAGACAAAATGACCTCTGAAGTCTATGATGCAGATAGAGCTCTGCAGAGAAATCATGGGATTGTGGGTTTTGAGCTGGAAGGTACCTTAGAGACCATCTAGTCTGACTCTGTTACTTTACAGATGAGGAAACCGAGGCCCAGTAAAGTGGCTTGCCCAAGAGTGGTGAGTGGCTCAGTTAGAACTGCGTCTGGGTCCCCAGATTCAGCCTTTTCCCGGGGCACCGCCATCGTGGCCATCCTGTGCAGTGTTGCTCTACGGCTCAGAGGCTTTTTCCTGCAGGCTCAGGCTTTGCTCCCTGGACTGTGGCTCCTGGGACTGAAACGCTGCCAGAGCTGGGGGGACTGCAGCAGAGCAGCCAAGGCTGCGCCAAGAAAGGGACAGGAGGGGCCCGGGTGTCTCTTCTCTGCAGAGACCAGGCTTTCTGCTTCTTTCCGAATGAAGCAGTGCCAGGACAGGGGAGGGACTTTCCAACAGCCTTTGTGGGGGCTGGCACAAAATGAGCAGGTTCTTCTAGCCCCTGACACCGGTCAAGGCTTTGCAGGCAGGAGACACGGCTTCAGATCCTCAGCTCAGGGTCTCCCGAGGTTGTGACTCAGCTCCCTGAGATCTAAATGACCTTCTAGGATAATAATTCCCAGGTGGAATCTTGGCTCTTCTCCTTTCTTGGGAAAATCACTTAGCCTTGTTTGGGCTCAGTTTCCCTCTCTATAAAAGATGGTGGTGATGGTGGGGGCTGTAATCCTGAAGCACATTATAAAGGCAGAGATGTAGAGGAGGAAGAACTTTAGAAGGCCCAACTTCTCTCCTGATTCCTGAGGAGATGTGGCAAATGAGGTGATGGACCCACCCTAGCACTGCCAGATAGAAAGCATTAGTTCCATCCTCTGATTTTAATAGAAATAATGCTTTGCCAAGTGCTTTACCAATGTCACCTAAGGTGAAGCCCCAGCGATCCTGGGTTCAGGGTTCAGATTATCCCCTTTTTATCTATGAGGAAATCAAGACACCAGGAGGCCATCCTCCTGGCCATCTGAAGCCAGATTTGAACGCAGATCTTACTGAGTTTAAGTTTGCTATCCTGGCCACTATGGCCTCTCTGAACTGACTGATAGAGAGATCGGGACCCAGAGAACATAAAGTTACATAGGATTAAAGAGTCCAAGCTGGAAATGACCCAAGAGGTCTCTAGTCTGATAATAATTGTACAGAAGAAGGATTCGAGGTTTAGAGAGATTAAGAGACTTTCTCGAGGGACATAGTGAGGACTCCTCCCCCCACCCTCGCCCCCCCACCTCCCTCCAGCTCTCAGCTTCCAGCATAACACTTTGATGGGTCTCTTCAGCTATGTTCCAATCGATACCTAAGGGCTTTTTGTTAGTGTCCATACCTGGATGGAGCAGCTAGGGGGCGCCACTGTGGATAAAGTACCCGGCCTGAGGTCAGGAAGACCTGACTGGCCTTAGATGTTTACTGGTTGCATGACTCCAGGCAAGTTTGCCTCAGTTTCCTATTTTGTAAAATGAACTGCAGAAGAAAATGGCAAATCACTCCAGTATCTTTGCCAGGAAAATCCCAAATTGGGTCACGAAGAATTGAACAGGAGTGAGACCAGTCAATAACAAATCTGGCCCTCCAAGATATCCAGTGGCTGTGGAGCACTGATATTCATTTGGTACTAGATGTAATATTTGCTCTTATCTAATGTAATCCTCAGAATAAACCCATACAAATCATTAACATTTCTATATATTCCTAATATGGTCTTGCACCAAGAAAGAGAAATTCCTTAAAATAACTGTAGATAATATAAACCGGTTGGGAGTCTACCTAACAAGACAAACTCAGGAACTATAGGAACAGAATATAAAACACTTTTCATGCAAGTAAAGTTAAATCTAAGCAACTGGAAAAAATCAATTACTCATAGTTAGGTCAAGCCAATATAATAAAAATAACAATTCTAGCTAAATTAATTTACTTATTCAGTGTCATACCAATTAAACTATCAAAAACCCCACTATTTTACAGAGCTAGAAAAAATGACACGATTCATCTGGAAGAATAAAAGATCAAAAATTTCTTTTTTTTTTGCATATTTCTCTTTTTAAAAAAATTTTTATTTAATAATTACTTTATATTGACAGAACCCATGGCAAGGTAATTTTTTTTACAACATTATCCCTTGCACTCATTTCTGTTCCGATTTTTTTCCCCCTCCCTCCCTCCACCCCCTCCCCTAGATGGCAAGCAGTCCTTTATATGTTGGATATATTGCAGTATATCCTAGATACAATATATGTTTGCAGAACCGAACAGTTCTCTTGTTGCATAGGGAGAATTGGATTCAGAAGGTATAATTAACCCGGGAAGAAAAACAAAAATGCAGATAGTTCACATTCGTTTCCCAGTGTTCTTTCTTTGGGTGAAAAGATCAAAAATTTCAAAGGAATTAATGGGGAAAAATGCAAAGGAAGACAGCCTCGCAATACCAAATCTTTAATTATATTATAAAGTAGTATTCATTAAAACTACCTAGTACTGGCTAAGAAATAGAGCGGTGGATCAGTGAAATAGATTAGGTACACAAGACTTAGGAGTACATGACCATAGTAACTTAGTGTTTGATAAAGCCATATCTGGGATAAGAATTCATTATTTGACAAAAGTTTCTGGGGAAAACTGGCAAACAATATGGCAGAACATCTTACATGGTATACCAAGATAAGGTCAAAATGGGCACATGATTTAGATATAAAGGGTGATTACATAAGCAAGAAATAGTTTATCTGTTAGATCTATGGAGAAGGGAAGAATTGCTGGCCCAAGAAAAGAGAGGTAACATTACAGGATATAAAATGATTAATTTTGATTATATTAAATTTTAAAAGTTTTTGCACAAAAAAACCTAATGCAGCAAAGATTAGAAGGAAAGCAGAAATCTAGGAAATAATTTCACAACAAATGTCTCCAATAAAGGCCTTATTTCTTAAATATATAGAGAACTGAATTAAATTTATAAGAATAAAAGTCATTCTCTAGCTGATAAGTGGCCAAGGTATATATATGAACAAGCATATGAAGAAGATATATGGTGAAATCAAAGCTATCTCTACTTATATTTTTTAAATGCTCTAAATCACTGTTGTTTGGAGCAATTCAAATTAAAACAACTCTGAGATACCACCTCGCACCTATCACACTGGCTAATATGACAGAAAAAGGAAATGATAAATATGGGAAAATTGGGATGCTGTTGCACAGTTGGTGGATTTGTGAACTGGTCCAACCATTCTGGAGAGCAATTTGGAACTGTGCCCGAAGGGCAATCAAACTGTACAGATCCCTTAATCCAGCAATATCACTGCTAGAACTATATCTCAAGATCATAAAAAATGAAAAAAGATCTATATTTTCAAAAATATAGCAGTTCTTTTGTAGTGGCAAAGGATTAGAAATTGAGACGATGCCCATAAACTGGGAAATGGCTGAATAAGTTGAGGTTTATGAATGGAGTGCCATATTATTGTGCTGTAAGAAAGGATGAGTAGGGAGATTTCAGAAAAACCTGGAAAGACTTACATGAACTGATGCTGATGAAAAGAGCAGAACCAGGAGAACACTGTACACAGCTACAGCAACATTGTGCAATGATTAACTGTGATAGACTTAGCTCTTCTCAGCAATACAATTATCCAAGATAATTCCAAAGCACTCGTATAAGAAAATACTATCCACATGGAGACAAAGAACTGATGGAGACTGAATGCAGATCAAGTCATACTATTTTCATTTTCTTTTGTTTGTTAACGTGATTTTTTTTCTTTAGGTCTCTTTCTTCTTTCACATTATGACTAATATGGAAATATATTTGACATAAGTAACCACCTCTCTCAGCAGAGGAGGAAACCCGAACTCAGAGAGGGAAGGGATTATTAGTCCAGGGTCACACCATGAATGGCAGATCTGGGATTCAAACCCTTTTCTACCCATGACTCTCTGCAGTGCTCTTATAACTACAAACTGCAGGGAAAACCAAAAAAAGAATTCCACAAGTCATCTGAGTAACTGGCAGGAGCCCCAGGAGATGGTTCCGGGACTCCCAGGATTCCTGTGAGGAGTTTGTCAATCAGAAAAATCTTCCCATGGAATGTATCTTTCATCATTTGCTGCCAAAAAGAGTTAATGACTTTAGAAGATGGCAAAGAAGAGTATGGCTGCCACATGGGTAATAGGGCACAGTAGAAAGAAATATCCACAGAGAAACCTGTAATGATCCTGATGATATGGCAACAATGAAACTGAAAAGGATGCTGGCGATGCCTTTGGTTGGGCTGATAACCCGGTCACTATGATTTAGCTGCTTGGAAGAGCAAAGAAACAGAGAGGGAGACAGATTTCCAGCTGGCCCTACTTGCAATTGTCCTGATGATCAATTCAACATGGAAGATAAAGTAAGAAACGGAGAGGGGGAGGGAGCTGTGAATCTGTGAATTCATTAGGAATGGAATCCCCGCCTTTGGAGATTCTTTTCCTACCTGTGTTAAATTCGCGCCCTGGACTGCAACTTGGAGAATTGTCTAGGTCAGTCAAACATGTATTGAGTGTCTACTATGTGCCAGGCACTTTGCTGAGAGTTGGGGATATTTTTAGGAGTCCCTACCTGCAAGGAGCTCACAATCTACTGGAGGAGATGACTACAGACAACTGTGTACAAACAAGCTATATACAGGTTAAATTGGCAATAACCAACCAAAGGAGGGACCAGAAGAAGAAAGACTTCCTGGAAAAGGTGAGATTTTTGTGGAGTCTTGAAGGAAAGTGGAAGACCGCCCAGGTCACAAAACACTTTGTGTAGTTTTTCTCCTTTGAGGGGAGAGGAGGGAATGGCGCCATTTTGTGGCTTTAGTGCCATCCAAACCAGCGGTGCCATATTCTACCTGCTAGAGATTTTCCAGGGTACTAAGAATAGGAAATCACAAGTGTGTAAGACAGGAATGCTTTCATTTTGTGCCATCTCATAACAAAACTGCAAACAGACGTGGCCGGACCAGCCAAGAGCTTCCTGCTATTTATCACCGGGATGCTCTGCTCCAAGTCACACAAGTATTGCTGAACAGCAAAGGGCAAGCATGATGATAACTTCATCCTCAAGGCCGGGTTAGACAAAGTCCAAGATGAAACCGGAGAGTCTTGGTAGCCTCCTGAAAGAAGAATTGAATAGAAGAACATGTGCAAAGCAACTGGTGCTTACGGGACACCTGAGACTCAGAACAGGGAAATCTCCTGCCTAGGTCACACAGTTAGTGTGCAATAAAAGCAGAACCCGAGGTTTTTAGAACGGAGGGGATGTTAGAGAAGGGCACTGACTCACTTAACAAGTCAGGAAACTGGGTCTCATGGTAATGAATGATGGGCCTAAGGACACAGTGAGTCCTGGCTGAGAAGAAGCAGGACTGCGTAAAGCTGATGCTGAGCATCAGGTAGGGAGAAGATGCAGCTCCCGCTCCATTTTCCGCCGGCGTGGCTGGGAGCTCATAGCTACTATGTCTGCGTTTATTCTCTCCTGAACTTAAGCAAGTGATGTTCTAAGATGGAGGTGTCCACAGAGGTGACCGCCCGAGGAGGGAAATGCATAGGGCTCATCAGGCGCTCCATAGGTGATCCAAAGTGAATGGAACTTCTTAAGAGGTGTCAGTGAGATGTTTGAGAAAGTCATGGATTCATGGGGAACTTCATGATCACATCACAAGAGGAAAAAACGACTTCCAGGACTAAAAGGGTATTTTCTACCCATAAGCCTCTACCATTGTGCTTTAAGTTTGAATTGGTTCTCCCCATGGGCACTGGGAATATTTATGGCAGGGTTCCCCTCAGGTTTGGAGAGTATTGCACTTTTTTTGATATACTTAAAAAATTTTTTTTCAACTGAAGTTTTCTTTTCTTTTTTTCTTTTCTTCTTCTTTTTTTTTAATTAAAGCTTTTTATTTACAAAACATCTGCATGGGTAATTTTTCAACATTGATCCTTGCAAAACTTTCTGGTCCAAATTTTTCCCTGCTTCCTCCCACCCTTTCTCCCAGATGGCAGGTAGTCCCATACATGTTAAATGTGTTCAAATATATGTTAAATTCAATATATGTATAGATACATATTTATACAGTTACATAGACATTTATACAGTTACATTTATACAACCCTGGGGAGGACTGGAGGCTATGAGAGTGAGTAGTAATTAGCATTTATTTATAGAGTCCTTACAGGGCACTTTGCGAATCTTATTTCATTTGATCCTCACAATAACCTGGAAGAGAGGTGCCATTACCTACCCATTTTCCAGACCGAGAGAAAGTGAAGGGACTTGCCCAGGATCAGATGGGTAGCGAGTAGAAGAGGTGGAATTAGAATCCAGATCTTTGAGACTTAAGTCCAACACTTTATCTGCTGTGCCAGCTAGCTCCCTGTCTTGTAGGAAATAAAGTATCGGTCCTTCAGGAAAATCACTTGCATTTTAACCCCCCAGGCAGGGGAGGTCAGTGTGATTTTTCTTTTAAGCCTGCATCCCTCCTTCTCTCCTCACCACAAAGTGAAGGCGAGGCTCCAGCAGGTCACTGTCTGCTCCCACTGCTATGAGCCCATTTTTCTTTCTTTCTTTTTTTTTTTTAAAGAAAAGAATTATGTAATTTTATTTTTTCTATACATATTTCTACAATTATCATGCTGTACAAGAAAAATCAGATCAAAAAGAGAAAAAATGAGAAAGAAAATGGAAAGCAACAACAAAAAAGGTGAAAATGCCGTATTGTGATCCACACTCAGTTCCCACAGTCCTCTCTCTGGGTGCTGATGGCTCACTCCATCGTGAGATCATTAGAGCTGGCCCCGATCACCTTGCTATTTAAAAAAAGCCTTGTCCATTGCAGTTGATCATCGCACAACCTTATTGTTGCTGTGTACCATGATCTCCTGGTTCTGCTCAGTTCCTGTCGGTCTCTCCGGCCTCTCTGAAATCCTGCTGATCATTTCTTACAGAACAAGAATATTCCATAATGATTATACACCATAACTCATTCAGCCATCCCCCACTGATGGAGCCCCCTTTTCTTAGGGGACATGTGGGAGGGGCTTTGCCTATGGAGTCGGCTGACCCGGGTGTACAGCCCATCTCTGCCCTTTTATGGGGATGACTGGACACGTGGTCCGCCTGGGCTTCAGTTTGCTCATCTATAAATGAAAAAGGTTGGAAATGATGGCTTCTGAGGTTCTGTCCAGCTGGGGCTGACCGGCCGTGTGCTTCTGAGCAGGTCGCTCCACTCTGGACCTCACTCTCCTCGTCTTTAACGTAAGGTCTGGACCCTTCAGGGGTAAGTTGGGAGGCCGTGCTTGACCAGCGATGCCGGCCGGACTCCCCGGGACCTGTGTGACCTTGGCAAGCCCGGGCCTCCGGCCTCTGAGATCCCTTTCATCTCGCGGTCTCTGATCCTGGAGCACAAGCTGAAATCCTGGGGCGCCTCCTGGGCCGGCGTGAGGTTGAGAGGCCGAGGGAGGGCAGGAACAAGAGGCCGGGCCTCCGTGGGCCCGAGAGGAACGTGACCGAGCTGTGAGTTTGGGAGAGAGCGGGGGAGCCTTGTGTTTAACCCTTTGTGGCCATCTCAGCTCTTTTAATTACCGGGTTATTTATTAGGGAATGAACAACAAGAATAGGCAGCCTCCAAGCCCGGCAGACAATGGGCCCCATTGTTCCCCAGGCTGCGTGTGGAGCTCCCGCGCCCTCGGAGAGCGGGGACGTCGGGGAGAGCCGGACACCGTGGGGCGGGCGGGCAGGCAGCCCAATCCCGGGGCAGCCCGGGGCAGCCCAGGCCAGGCCGTTAAAGATGCACATCTGGTTCCCGGGTGTGAAGCACTCCCAGGGGCTCTCGCAGGAATTTCAGGCTGAGTCTGGAACAAGGCCCCTCTTTGTGAGAGTCAGTTTTATGTCTGCCAGCCTCAGTGGGCAGGATCGGACGCCCAATTAGCTGTGCTCGCAGAGGCCTCCTCCGGGCGACAATTAGGCCCTGGCAATGCCGGAGCAACCGTGCCAGGAGCCAACGAGGCCTCTCTCCCCCGGTGAGAACTTTCAGGTGCAATTAATTATTATTTAATTATTAAATTAATTATTAATTGGCTGACTGCGCAGAGTTGGGCCTGCAGATGCTTGTTGGCACTGGGATGACTCTGCATTAAGGGAGGTCTACCACCCTCCAGGAAGGTTTTTGCCGGGGAGAAGAGCGGACGTGGGAACGGAAAGGGAGCGTTCCGAGGTGGCCCGGCTCAGTTCTGCGAGAAGGGTGTAGCGGTGGCGGAGCGGCTCCAGAGGGCCCAGGCAGGGTGGGGGGCCCAGGTGCCCCCTCCGCTGTCACCGTCCTTGAGCAAGATGGCCCCAGACCCACGTCGGGAGCAATGAGTGTCCACGAGCAAGTCTGTACAGAGCACCTCGAGTTCTTCTTCATATTAAACTAACAACAACAAATACACAATTTATCATTCACAATGAATGTGGAATTAATTAATTATCAGCATAAGTTATTCTTGATAATGCTATTTAACAACAATAAAATTGTATTCATAAATGCGGCGAATGATTCATTTCTTGATTCCTAGACGTGTGGCAGGAGAAGGTTCCGCGTGGTTGCCAAGTCTCAGCTCGCATCTCTCTCTTTCGGCCCCTCTCTCCTCCCATGACCCCCCTCCCCAGTTCCAGCCCTTCTCACCTCCTTTGAACTCTGCAGGAGCCGCCCCCTCAGTCTCCTTACTTCTCCCCCCTTCCTACCTACCCACCCACTCCCTTTCCCTCTCTGCCTGTTTGCACAGGCCATCCCTCATGCCCGACAGGCCCTTGCTCCTGACCTTTCCCTCCCGCCATGGCCCGGCTCGGGCGCTGCCTCTGCTTAGACCTTGCCTCATTTCCCTGCTTATTAGTGCTCTCCTGGTCCTTAAGTTCTCCATCTTTACCGAGTTGTTTGCATGCATGTTTATGCCTCTCCTAAAATGTAAAATCCTCCAGGACCCAGGTAGGCGCTTAATAACAATTTGACTTAAGGGCATTTTAACTCCTCTGAGCACTGCAGAGCTTACAGTAGGCGCTTAATAACAATTTGACTGAGAGTAGAATCGGCCATTGCTAGGCGGGAGGAATGACAGAAGTGATATCAGATGCAAAGGGCAGAGAAGAAGAAGAAGAAGAAGAAGAAGAAGAAGAAGAAGAAGAAGAAGAAGAAGAAGAAGAAGAAGAAGAAGAAGAAGAAGAAGAAGAAGAAGAAGAAGAAGAAGAAGAGAAGGAGGAAGAGGAGGAGGAGGAGGAGGAGGAAGAGGAGGAGGAGGAGGAGGAGGAGGAGGAGGAGGAGGACGGGAGGAGAGATATAATATATATATAAAGAAGAAGAAGAACAAGAACAAGAAGAACAAGAAGAGAAAGAAGAAGAGGAGGAGGAGGAGGAGAAGAGGAGGGGAGAGGAAGAGAGGAAGTGAGAGGGGAGGGAGGGAGACACACACACACACACACACACACAGAGTTGGTCAGTGCTCACTTTTGTTTGCATGCTCGCTAATTCTGGCCCACCTCTCCTGACTCCCAGGACCTTCTAGCTCCCAGGCAGATTAGCAGCCTTCCCCAGCACTCAGTGCAGTCCCTGAGCCATCCGGAACCCCCCCGGTGACCTTCCTGGCCCAGCACCCTAAATAGAACAAGGTAACTGGGTAAATGGCCGAGGTTTCCAGAGAGGAAGAGCACCAGCACGTGGGGGGCTGGGGAGGGCTGCATGTGGAAGAGGGCGCTTCAGCTGAGTTGTGAAGGAGCACCTGCTCTGGGAAGGGGAGCTCCCGAGGGGATTAGGGCAGAGATGAGTGAGGGCCAAGGCAAAGGCCTGGAGGCAGGAGAGGCAGTGAAGAGCCCGAGACCGCGGGGTGGCCGCTGGGCTGGAGCCCGGTGTCTAGGACATGGGCAATAAGCTGGGCCAAAGTGCTGAAGGACTTTTCGTCAAATAGAGCTTTCCATCCTTAAGGAGGCCCATGATGGGAGAAGGGGCGGCCATCTTGGAGCAATGGTGAGGAACGCCGGGGGCAGCCTCGGGGACTCACTGGGATCCACAAGAGCGCAAGAACTTTTAAGGGCTCCAGGAGTCACCCCGGGAGGCTGTACGCAGGCTTCTGCTGATGAAATCAGAAGTTAGCCTGGCCATTCAGTTGGTCTTTAGGGCATTAGTTTACTCATCTGAAAAATGGGGACAATAATCCCATGGCTGTTAACCTTATGAAGATTGTGGATCCCAGTGGGAAAAAATTGGGCAGGGTATTTTGTAACCATCATTAATAAGGAGAACAGTTATTATTTACATGGTGACCCCCAAACCCTTTACTTTTATTAAATCCCATTAGATGTCCACAATAGCCCTTGGAGGCAGAAAATGAGAAGAAGCCGTCAAACAGGGGCCACGTCATGGAAACACCTAGGAGAAGAGGATGGTCTACAATGACAAAGGCCAAAGAGAGGTCAGAACACTAACAGCCATCCCTTCCCGTTCTTAAAACCTGTTCCTCAAAATAATCCTGTGAAAGAAGTGATGATATTGTCACTACAGGATTTGCTGCTGTTGCTGCTATAGAAACTAGCCAGGAGGTTGGTTTCCTTGCCAGTGGCCACCCAGGTACTAAGTATGAGACCTGGGATTTGAACCTAGATCTCTGACTCTAAGTCCAGAGACTTTTCCAAAGGCGTAAGGAGGAGAAGGGCGAACATTACCATTGTTTGGACACTAGGAGTGAGGGGCTAGTGACAACCTTTTCCTTCCCTCCTGTGGCAAGTTGGTTGTTTTAATCTACCTACAAGATTAGAGACAGTGGACCAGACTCCTTTGGATAGCAAACCCGACATCCTTGAAGGATAGCTCGGTGTGTAAAGGTACTAGAACAGACTCCCTGGTGTCTACCTCTATCCCTCAGGGACAGCAAATTTCCTAGAGCCAAGACTAGAACAGTGATTAGCAGGAGAATGGTATTTCTAAACTTAACTCAGTACAAATCAGTTGAATTTTTGAACTAAGTTCAGAGAAAAAGAACCATGACTTAAGGCAGTTACAGGACAAAATCTATCAGTTATAAAAAAAAATCAACAAGGATCAATAAAAATGATACAGAATTAATCTAATCGTCTCAGTACTCAACATAATATTTCTTGAATGTTGAGAAAAGAGGAGGTTGGAGATTAATGGTTGCTTTGGAGAATGTGCTAAAGAGACAAAATCAGAGACTGGAAAAAAGATCGCCATACAACGGTGAAAGCTCGGGGGAGGACCAAAATAAAAAGAGGGTGAATTGGATCTATTCAGCACTATTTTGAAGCAATTCTGGATGAAGAGTAGAGAAATTAAGGTTGAGGAGTAGCAACACAGGATTCAAGGGTGTGCAGTGCTGTGGAGAAGTGGGAAACAGTGAGTCTAGATAGGGAAGGGAAACTAAGTCAGAAGTGGGATTATGGACTCGAAGATCAGTTCTGTGAGTCTACATCTGAACCTACCAGCAGCTGGGAGCTTGGGTCTGTCACATATAGTATATGATTTATTGTACAACACAGTATTGATTTGCTTTTATCAGAATTTCTTCTCCTACATGACAGAGGAACCCACAAGGAGAAATTTAATCCTCCGACTGATTCTCGCTATCAGGAAGGATCAATCTGCAGGGTAGGAATTTTGAGAACTTTAGGGGAGAAATGACTACTCTTTCTTCAAGTTTGTGAGAATAAAGAGGAAGAAATTCAGGAATAGTCTGATGTGTAAACTGGATTGGGGAAAACAGATTTCAATGAATTCAGAGCAGGGATAGATAGGATGCTATGGATCAAAGTTCATTTAAAAAAAATAAAAGTTATTTTCCCCCAACTATTGTTTCCCCACTCCATATTAAGCATGTCGTGAAAGAAAAATCAGAATAAAAGGGAAAAATCGAGAAAAAAAGCAAACACAAAAGGTGCAAATAGGATGCTATGGCCCACATTCAGTCTCCATGGTTCTCTCTCTGGATGCAGATGGCATTTCCTGTCTCAAGTCTATTGGAATGATCTTGGATCACTCTATTGTTGAGAGAGCTAAGTCTATCATAGTGGATCATCACATAATCTTGCTGTTACTATGTACAGTGTTCCCCTGGTTCTGCTTCCTTCACTCAGATATCATCAGTTCATGTAAGTCTTTCCAGGCTTTTCTGAAATAAACCTGTTCCTCATTTCTTGTCCAACAATTATATTCCATCATATTCATATACCATGATTTATTCAGCCATTTTCCAGCTGAGGAGCGTTTTCTCACCTCAGTTTCTAGTTCCTTGCCACTACAAAAAAGGAATGCTACATTTTTGTAAATGTAGGCTCTTTCCCCTCTTTTATAATTTCTTTGGGATACAGACCCAGTAGAGACCCTCTTGGATCAAAGAGCGTGTACAGTTTTATAACCTTTTGGACATCGTTCCAAATTGCTTTCCAATTGTTGTTTTTATATCACTGGTATTTCTTAAAGTGTCCTTCCTTTACTCTCCCAAAGAGCCACTCTTCATAACAAAGGAAAAAAATGGGGAAAAGAAATCAATCAGCAAAATTAATCAATATATAGTGAACTCTTTATCTTGAAAGCCTAAAAATGTCTATATCTTTTTTCTATCTATCTATCTATCTATCTATCTATCTGTCTGTCTGTCTATCTGTCTGTCTATCTATCTGTCTGTTTATGTATGTGTCTATCTGTTCATCTATCTATTTATCTATATTTATCCACATGCATACATATACATATTCTATACCCATCATCCTCTACTTTTGCAAAGAGGCAGGGGAGCTACCTTCCTATATATCCACTCTGGGGAGCAGTTTGATCATTATAACTCTGTGACGTTCTGTTTTAGTTGAATCATTGTCCTGGTTCCTCTCATTCACATGGTTGTAGTTATACTTGTTATTGGTTATGTACTTACGACTTTGGTTCTGTTCAGCTCACTTTTATTAGTTCACGTAAGTCTTTCTAAGCTTCTCGGTACTTTTTCTACTCTGTTTCTCCATTTCTTTGTGGCCACAAAAAGGGCCGCAGTCAATATTTTCCTATTTATGTGGCTTTCTTTTTTCCCTGTCGAACGAATCTCAGGTTAAAGGGCATGGATTTCTAAATCACTTTCCTAGCACAATTCCAAATTGCTTCTGTGGACTAAAATTCCCGAAGGCAGACGTGGTCTCCAGAGGGGAATCCCGGAGTTCGGCCGTTGGCAGTGGAATGGTTTCAGCTGCCCGTGAGGTCCGTAGACCATCATCCTTGTAGCTGGCTGACTACTGGATTATGGATTCCGGGGTCCCGGTCAGCCAACAAGCATGTATGAAACACCTCCCATATACACGGCAATGGAGACATAAAGATAAAACGAAGCAGTTCCTGGTCTCAAGAAGCTTTTAGTTTTCCAGGGAAGAAAACCTGTAAACATATTGGTAAAGTATCCAGTCCAAAGCAATGGGAGGAGCACGAGGGAGTTTGATGAATGCGGAGAAAAGTCACAAACAGGGACACGGAATTCCGGCAAGGGCCCGAGAGAAGAATTGGGCTATCCTCTGTCTCAGAGGCCGAGGGAGGGTCCCGGAGGTGACAGATGGCATCGAGAAGGACAAAGGCCTGGGAGGGTGGCAGGAAATTCCATCCTTGACCACCTGGGAAGTTGGTAGCAAGATAGGGCGAATGCTTTGTATTATCCTAGCTGCTTTTACATTGGGGAACGCTTCTGTGACCCGGCTCCATTTCTGCTGGGGAGCGGAGGAACACCGGGTTCACGACTTGGACAGCGGGTACTGTGGATGTGCTTCTCTGGGGAAACGAGGGCATGCAACCCCCCAGTCAACAGCAAGAGAGGCCTGAGCAGAATCCTTGCCCCAAATCCTCCCCCGCAGCACACCAGCAGCAGAGGGGGTGGAGAGCGTAAGGCCAGGAAATCAATTATAGTCTCCGATCGCATCAATTACTGCCAAATTATTAACTCCATCCACACACAAAGTTTCACCGTGATGCTCCCTACACATGAGTTATAGCAATAATAAAGTTCGATATTTTTCATTTGGCAATTAATCTTGGGGAACAGGAAACTTCATTTCTGGAGCCGGGCGGTAGATATTCAGCATTAATCAGAGTGCTGAGTGAGCAGGGCCCGCAGAGTTGGACTGGGGCCAGGGCCGGGGAGACGTGCAGGCCCCGGTTTTGTGCGGTTCTCCGGAGCTGGGGGAGCTTGCTTAGGACAAGAGTGACGGCGGGATGACGGGCGGGATGACGGGCCGGTGGCTCACGGTGCATCCGGAGGAAACACGGTTCTTGTCCATTTTGCCTGCACTGCTGGGCACATTAGACCCGATATTGGGAAGTGGGGGTGGGGAGAGATGGGAAGTGAGATTCTTTTTAAAATGCAAGTGGAGAGATCTTGGGAGGAAAAAAGATGATCGGAGAAAGGCTTGATAAGCCCAGACCAGTAGTTATTAGAGTGGCAAAGACATGGTGCTTGGGCACAAAGGAGTTTACGTTAAATTAAAAACCATAACTTATCTTTGAAACACTCCATTTAGCACATCGGAGGTTAAATATGGTTCAGAGCAGCACTCTCAATTAAATTGTTCTTCCCTCGCTTCGGAAAAGTATATTAAACATAATTTCCTGAAAAGTAACAGAGATCATTACTCTGTTTGCAAATTGATACCATGTTATTAAAAAATAGGAAATATTAGCACGGATACTGCAGATTGGTGTATTTTAGCTCAAATGCAGGCAGGGAAAGTCTCTGCTCCTTGGAGTGGGAGCCAAGCAGAGCTGGGGGGCAGGCTTGGTGGTAAATGAGGCTTGGGGGCCTTCACATCCTTCTCCCAAAGCCTGGAGACGGACATCAAAGGGAACTTTGGCCCTTTAATTCATAAATTGGTTTGAGTAATTTGCGATCAGTTGTGTTTGGTGTTTTCCTTGCCCTTTGCGGTTATGGGTACTAGCGGTTCCTCTTTACAAGAAGTGAATTGCCCCTCCATCTATTCTCCTTCATAGTACTTCAGCCCTGAAGCCTGGGGCCTTCCCTTTCATCTTCTCGAGGACAATTTTCCCTATTCTTGTTAATGACTTTTCCAACATGGCAGCATCCCTGGTCACATGATTCACAGAATTCCCCACCTCCAGCAGCTTCTTTCATCCTGTTTTCCACAAGTCTTTACCTGTTGCCGTTCCCAAGGAGCTGTAAGTTTGGAGGGCTGGGGGCTGCTTCATTTTGGAGAGAGCACGAGGCCCGGAGGTCAGGAGGACTCACCTCCCTGAGTTCAAATACGGACACTGGATAGCCAAGACCCCGGCTAAATCACTTACCCTTGTTTACCTCAGTTTCCTTCTCTGGAAAATGAGCTGGAGAAGGAAATGACAAACCATTCTGGGATCTTGACCCACAGAGAGTCACATAGGAATGGAAAAAATGATTGAGAGACAGAACTAGTATGGGGCACTTAGTGGGTGCTTAGTAAGCACTTGTTGATTCATTGATAATTGTTATTTGACCTTTGGGGGTTACTAATTATCCTTCCTCCCCAGGAGCGGCCCTTTAAAAATAGCTGATCTAGCCAACCCTCTAAGCTTTGTGGTCAGGTTTGATTTGGGCTCAAAGCTTTAAGGCCCCTTCCAGGTCAAAACCCTTCAGCTGTGACTTCTTGGGAAAGCCGACAGGGCCACGTGAAGAGGATGCCCCTGGGAACTTCTTTGCAGAGAGAGAGAGAGAGAGAGAGAGAGAGAGAGAGAGAGAGAGAGAGAGAGAGAGAGAGAGGAGAGAAAGAGAGAGACACAGAGAGAGGGAGGGAGGAAAGGAGAAATAGAGGAAGGGAGAGAGACAAAGATAGAGATGAAGAGAGACAAAGACAGAGAGATAGAGATGGAGAGAGAGAGAATGAGAGCAAGAAAATGAAAGAGAAAAGAGAGAAGCTGAGAGAGAGCTAGAGGATGCTCTCCATTGCTGGCTGGATCCTCAGGATCCTCTACCTTCAGTGAGGAAGGGGACTGGAAGATTGCCATGATCACAGGACAGGGGTGATTACGGAGTACATTTGTGCTGTCAGATCCATGAAGGGAAGCCCTGAGGATTCTGAAACGTAGAAGACCCTGAAGGGGAAAAGGAAGCCGAGAAGCCCCGTCTAACTTGGGAAATGGCTTTTCTTTCAGAGACTATCTTTGAGGCTATTCATCAGTGTCAGGAGCCAGAGGAGACTTTCCAAGATCAATTCCTCATGTAAGATAACTAGTGCAAAATAATTGTGTGTATGTAGAGGCCCTCCTTCTTCTGACATTACAGAAAGAGTCAAATGGATTTCAGGGATAATTTTCTTCACTGGAATAAACCGAGTTGAACCCTTCACAGGGATGGATTAACAGCTAGAGAGGAGCCCAGACGCCCAACTAATTTAAAAAGTTTATTCTAAAAACCCTGGGAAGGGATGGGTTACTTTGGGGGTAAGAACACCACGCTGATCTGTACCCTCCTTCACTTATAAATAGACATCATCTTAAAGAACAAATTTCAATTTATTATAATCATATACTATACAAATGGCAAAGAATATGAATGTTTTCTTGTACAAAGAAGAGGAAAAAAGTTCGCTTATGGAGCTCTGATTCTTCCCCGTGTCCAAGTCGGGTGGTTGCTGTCCTTTGTACTCAGAGGACCAAAATGATGTCACCACGTTAGAGTCGAGTTACGGCGTGCCCGACTGTGGCCCATCAGCCCAATACGAGCTCAGAACACTTGCCCGGGTCGGACACGAGTGGTCCCCAGGAACGTTGGGTAACTTCTCTGACTTTGCGCATCTTGTGTTTCCTTTGGGCTACTTCAATCCTGCTTTGCTTGTAGTATCTTCCCTGATGTGGGCGCGCCAGGCTGGGCGGTCCAGTGCCAGTGTTTCCTATGTCATCAATTGGTTCTAAAGTTTTTTCCTTCAGAGAGCCCAACTCCATTGGGCTGGCCATGGAGTCCCAGCTAGAACCCAGGTGTCCTAATTCCCAGTCCAGGTTGGCTGAGGCAGCCATTTCCTAAGATGCTGCCTGAACCCTGGGCATGCTTCTCCTCCCCATCCCAATGGAACCTGGGCTGTGCCCCTGTGTCCCAGACCCCAATGGGGGCTTTGTATGATCTCGAGCAGCACAAACTTAGCACACTACTTTGAATCGAGAGCATAACATTTATTAAGTACTAACTGTTTGCCAAGCTAAACCCTGGGAATACAAAGAAAAGCAAAACAAAGAAACAAAAATGTGATTCTCTCCCCCAGTAGCCTCGCCCCAACCATTCCAGTTTTCAAGGAACTCATAGCTTAAGGGGGCAAAAAATGTACAAGCCACTATATTCATTCACAATCCACACAGTATATTTTGGAGATAATCCTGGGGGCCAAGGCAATAGCATTAAGAGAGACTGGGAAAGGTTTCATGTAGGAATTGGGCTTTTATTGGGGCCTGAATTACAGGGAAATGAGGGATGAGAAGAGAGAACAATTCAGGCACTGATGCTGATCTGCAGGTAGAGTGAGCTCCCCTACTTGATTATAAAATCAGAGAGCCACTCACTATCTTTAAAAATTTAAGATTTTCAAACATACTCATTTAAAATTTTGAATTCTAAATTCTATCTATCCCTGTAGTTCCTTTCCTGACAACTGAGAAAGCTAGTGATTTATATATGGGAAATCATGCAAAATGTTTCCAGGTTGCAAAAAAAAAAAATGAAAAAAGTCTGTTTAATCTGCACTCAGAGTCCACTGGCAAAGAGCATTTTCCATTGTGGGTCCTTTGGAATCGTCTTGGATCATTGTGTCTCTCAGCTCACCGTTGATCGGCATCACAGTGTTGCTGTTGCTGTACAATGTTCTCTTGGTTCTACTCACTTCCCTTTGCATCGGTTCGTGTCAATCTTAGATTTTTCTGAAACCATCCTCTTCGTCGTTTCTTAGAGCACGATACTATCCCCCCCACCCTCATGTGCCACAACTTGTTCCCCAATTCATGGGCAGTCCTTTGATTTCCAATTCTTCGCCATCATGGAAAGCGTTACTGTAAATAGTTTGTACTGTAAAATATGTTTTGGGTCTTTCCCCTTTTCCTGTGATTTCTTTGGGATCTGTACAGATCTTTTCCCTTTTTAAAAAAATCGATCTCACTTCCCAATGTTCCCTCTCCCCTCCCAGAATTCTCCCTTTCAACAAAGAGAAGCAGATAAGGAAGTTTTTTTTTTTTACAGCATATGTAGCATTCTGTATCTGCAGTATATCGGCTCTTTATTCAGAGGAGCAAAGTCATTTTCCCATCAATCTGCTAGAACCAAGGTGATCCCCCCTTTCCCCAGACAGGTGCTGTTCTGCAGGTCTGTGTGCACAGCTGACAGGCCCTCCTCTGCAAAGTGCCTTTTTTCCTGAAGAATTCAGCCCGGGTGGATGGCACCTTGATTTCTGGATTCTTATTTGGTTAAATAACACATTAAGAATTGTTGTGATCCCATCCTGAAGCTTCCCATATGGTTAATTGGAAATGTTCTCACCACTATTGCAGGCTGTAAAAACTAATGAGGTAGACAGAAAATTTATCAAATGCCACATTTAGAAATTAACTTATTGCTTCATGCCGAACCTAGGATTAATAAGAGCTGGCGCTCTCTTGTCGGGACAGGGCGACATATCTCAGTGGGCGGCGGGCGCCCAACCTGGGGCTTCTCCTCTCTGCGGGTCCAAGACAGACGCGCCCCTCTTTCTGCCTCCCCAAATCCTGGGCCATCCTGGCTGCGACTGGAGTCGCCGAAGCCATATCATTCCGACATAATTTATATATTCCGTCCTAGCCTCCGCCAAGCCTCCCGATTCTTCCTTTATAGCCATTGTCTCCCATCTGTTTTTTTCCTAATGATTTTTTCATGATCTCTCCTTAATATACCCTTTCGCTCTGCAGAAGGCACGTCGATCTCCCCATCCTGAAGATACCAGGAATGCGGATTTGGAATGGCAAGGAATTTTAGAGGTTATCCGGTCCAGCCGCGACATTTTACAGATGGGGAAACTGAGGTCCCCAAAGGACTTTCCCAAGGTCATATAATAATAAGCAGCATAACAGTAAGAGCATAGGAACCGAGATTGAAGCTGGAAACACAAGGAAAAGCAAAAACAAAACAAAATAAACAATAGCCTCTCCCTTCAAGGAACTCCCCCTTCTAATGGGGGGAGAGAATAGGAAAAGCATAGTGTATCTCCGGCACACAGTGCCTGGCACATAGAAGGCACTTAATCCCCTGACTAATTCTTACTGACCTGTTGGTGACTAACTCATGCTACCTGTGGAGAGATGAGAAGAGAGGAGAGGGAAACAGAAGTGGGAGGGAGGAAGAAGAGAGGAAGGGAGGCAAGGAGGAGCTCGGGAAATGCCCCCGGGACATCCCCGGAGCCGTGTGCGGGAGGGGCGAGGGGGAACTTCCCCTTATTCCCAATGGCCGTGCCCCAGAGACCTCGAAAGATCCTATCTCGCTCCAGGGTTTCCGAGCTCCCTAACTTATGAATTTTATCGCAATTACTCCCCCAATTACTGTCTCACTTGCTTGCTTTGATAAATATGTTTACTCATTATCCATGATTGACTTTCGTGTAATAAGAGTGTGGCGGGCGGGGGAGAGGGAGTTAAAGTGGCGCAGCCTGAGCTGTTGCCCTCCAGGTGTGGGACAGCCACTCCTCCCTGCGAAGGGAAGAGAAAGTGGCTCTTTCCGCCTGGGTCCTCAGGAAGGAATCGGCCTCCTGGATGATGTGTAACGGTGGATGGGGTCCAGCCCCTCGCAGCCCTGAGGATAAGAGAATGGGGGCCAGCAGCCAGCTCTGGACCATCTTTCTGATGGAAGCCCATGGAGTGGGGGCCCTCAGGGGGCCCAGAACTCCCCTAGACTGCGCTGGAACATCCTGGGAATCCTTGGTGGGCGCAGGCCACTTGGGCCTTTGTTCTGTGCTTCAGCTGCTGTACCACCGCTATCACCACAGCCACCCAAAACTCCCTTTCCTCTTCCTCCCCTCCCCCCTTCTTCCCTTTCTTCCTCTTCCTCCCCCTTCCTTCTGCTTTTCTCTCCCTTCCTTCTTCTCTTTTTTCTTTCTCCTCCATGTTCTCCCCCTCTTCCCTTTCTTCCTCCTCCTCACTTTCCTCTTTTTCCTCCTTTTTTTTCTTCTTCTTTCTCCTCTTCCTTTCCTTTTTCTCCTCTTTCTTTTCCTCCTCTTCCTTTTCCTTCTCCTCTTCTTCTCCCTCTTCCTCCTCCTGCTCTTCCTCTTCCTCCATAGCCCTGGGAGGTTTGTAAAGCACCCTCCCCTGCAGTGACCTGATATTGTCATTGGGAGCCTTGTTTTGTTGATGAAGAGACTGATTTCAGTGACAAAGGGATTGGTTGGGATTTGAATCCAAGACTTCTGACTCTGTGTCTTCTGATCCCAGATCCAGACTCTTCTCACTGATCTTTTGTAGGAAGACCAGTTCTTCTGAGGCAGTACAACATAATGGAGAAAGTGCTCAGCTTGAAGGCAGAAAGAGCTGGCTTCTGGTCCTGCCTCAGACTCTCTGCAGCTGTGGGATACTGGCTAAGCCCCCATTTCCCCATCTGTAAAAGGAAACAGGAATAGCACCTCCCTTACAGGGTGCTATGGAGAGTGAAGGAAGAATATGAATATGATGTATTTGGAATATTTTGCAAACCTTAAAAGATTAGAGAAATGTGAGTTGTTGATGTTTTTCAGTTGCCTCTTCATGCCCCCGTTTAGGGTTTTCTTGGCAAAGATATTGGAGTGGGCTGTCGTTTCCTTCTCCAGCTCATGATGGGGAAACTGAGGCAAACAGGACGAAGTGATTTCCCCAGGGTTACTCAGCCCCTAGGTGGCTGGATTTGAATTCAGGAAGAAGAGCGCCTGACTCCAGGTACTCTATTCACTGTGCCAGCCCAGTGCCCCTAGAAATGTAAGCTATCATTGAGCTCCTGCTCATGGATTCATGGGCTGAGCCTTGAAGAGAGAGAGGGAATCTGGGAGGTGGAGGCGGGGAAGAACAGCATCAGAGGCAGCCCATGCAAAGATACGAAGCAGGGGAGGGGTTGTTGTGTTGGGGGGGGGGGAACACGGGTCAGCTCAGTTTGTCTGTGGCATAAAAATCTGCATTTATTGGCTTTGGTGAGAGAGGGGCCCAATTCAGAGCAATGCCTAATGCACATGGAGAGTCCACGCTCCCTTTGTTAGACAAGACAATTCCCAGTCATTTATTAGTCATATTTATGAAGTATCTACTATGTGCCCAGGTGCATAAGCTCTAGGAAGAGGTAAGAGCCAGCCCTGCCCTCAGGGAGCTCACAAACAGGGGAACCACAAGTAACCAAACATGTGCCAACCAGTCACAGACAGGGTAAGTAGGAAATGAGACCAGACGGACGGTGACCTGGGGGCTGGAAAAAGCTGCTGGTGGAAGAGGGGATCTTAGATGTGTCTGGAAGGAAGTCAGGGAATGGAAAAGGAGAGGTGAGAGATCCAAGCATGGGGAGGGAAGATGCCCAGAACCAAGAGCAGGAGGGATTGGACCATCGAGGAAGTCAATGGCACTGGATCAAGGAGTCCAAAGAGGGGAGTAAGAAAAAAGGGTGGGGATGGGGAGCAAGTTATGGATGACAAACAAAGCAGTGTCAAATGATCCCGGGGATAACAGGGAGTCAGGAGGGTGGATTGAATAAGGGGCTGATCAGACCTGCACTTTAGGAAAATCACTAGGACCAGAGATTACTGTTCATCGTTTCCTTCTGGAGCATCCGTGTCCATGGAGCTGAGTTTATCAATTGTCTTAATGTAATTTGAAAATGGAGGAAGGACTGACGTGGGGAGCCATTGGAGCCCTCAGCTGCTATTTCAACAGCCCAAACCTGAGGTGATGAAGGCACCAGAGCAGTAGTAGAGCCAGAGGAAAGAAGGGGCTGTATATAAAATTTCTTGCAAAGGACTCTGGGCCAGAATACAAATGGAAGAAGAATAAGGTTTGTCTAGTGTTCCTGTTCAAAGGTGGTACCTTTCTAATGCTATCCGATCCTGGAAAACCACAAACTGTCTCTGCTTCCTTTTAAATAAAGCTTTTTTATTTTCAAAAACTATGCATCGCCCCTTACAAAACCTTGTGTTCCGAATTTTCCCCTCCTTCCCCCACACCCTCCCCTAAGTGGTTGATAATCCAATATACAAAAGCACAAATTCTCAGTGGCATCCACAACTCAATGGAAAGGGATCAGCCCAGCCATGGACACTGAAAAGACAAAGTGAAGGGGGAAAAAGGCTTCCTAGCATGCGATTGGCTGACCACACGGTATGCTTGGCCATTGCTCTGTATACGTTCATATGGCCAGACAAGGAGTTAGGTTCAGAATTGTGATCTCTCACTTTTGACTTCACATTTCCCCAGCATTTAGCACAGTGCTGAGCTCTCAGTCTGCACTTGATACAGGGCTTTGGGGCAAAGGGATGTGGACGGCCAACACGCAGAGAAAACGAATACGAGGGCTCGGTGGCTAAACGGGAAACCACAAATACTAATGAAACCTCTCAACAGAATGGACCCTCCTCGAAGGCAGAGAGTGTTTCCAGTTTTCTTTTTGTATCCCTAGCTCTCAGCACAATGCCTGACAGTCAGTCAACAGGCACTTATTTAGTGCCTACTGTGTGCCAGACACTTACTGCACTACGCCCTGGAGGTACAAAGTGTTCTGGCACCTGTTCTCAAGGTGCTTCCATTCTAACTGGGAGTTAACAAGTACATATAGAAACTAGATACAAATTAGATTCAAGGTAGTTTGGGGAGGGCAAGAGATGTTGGACCTATCATCTGAGGGTGTCAGGAAAGACCTCAGGTAGAAGGTATTGCTTGAGCTGACCCTTAAAGGATACTAAAACTTCTGAGAGGCAAAGATTATTCTCTATCAGTCTATCTAGCCATCCCATCCATCATTCCATCTATCTATCTATCTATCTATCTATCTATCTATCTATCTATTTATCTATCATCTATCTACCTGCCTGTCTTTCTGTGTCTGTCTGTGTCTATCTATCTGCTCTTTCATTTGTTTATTTATGGTGCTAAATAAATGCTTGTTGAGTCCATGTCAACGGGCTGAACTGTCTCCACATGCAGTCCCCTTTAGGGCTGGCCTGGTCAGAGTTAGGGGACGTGGATTCTAATCTCCTTCTGCTCCCCTGGGAGGGCTCAGGCAGGTGCTTTGTGCCTCAGAGTTCTTGCCTATAAAATGGGTGCATGAGACATGCAGAGCATGGCAGATTGGAGAGGAGATGGGCTTTTCTCCAGGATTCAGGAAGGCCTGGGTTTAAGTGCTGCCTCTGAAGTGCTATGTGCTCCTGGGCAAGGCCCCCAACCCTCATGCTCTAGCAGTTCTCAAAGACCTGGTTTCAGGGAAACTGCTCATCTACTTCTGAGGAGTTTCCTTTACCTGCGGGCTCCCAATGTGAAAAAGAAAAAAAGGGCTTACTTCTGCCTGGAGTGCTATCCCCCAGACCTGTGCGAAGGACTCAGGGAGGTGAGAGAAGGCTGTGAATGCTGGTCAGTGTCTCAGCTTATTCCCAACCATCTCCTCTCTGTCTCCTGTCTGGAGCATCCTTGGAGTCCTGGAACTGGAAGGCATTCGGTGGGTGAGAGAGTGGTAACCTGGGGCCCCCATAGAAGACTGTACGGGGGCTCCTCAGAGAACCCCAGTGGAGCCGGATCAGCCTTCTGGGAGCTCAGCAATCGATGCCCCAGGACCTGAGCAGGCTGCTGCCTACCCTTGCCTCGACCAATCGGAATCTGAGCGATCTCCTTGACCTCTCCACCCCAGTTTATGATTTTACATTTATCCCCAATAAAACCCTCGATTGTAGATTCAACTCCTGCACCTCTTTGGGTGTTTGTGGACCCTCACTCTCATCCCATATATTAGCTGCACCCCCTGCTTCGGATCAGCTGCTAATGCAATAAGGATGAGGATCACTCGCTCAGTAAACATTTACTAAGCCTAAGTGCCTATCGCTGTGCTAAGAGTGGAAAATATGAAAGGAGCCTCCTCCCGCTACCTCTGCTGACGTCAGTGACAAATGGGGGGAGAAACAGCCCTAGCCCCGGCCCCCAAACCGGGCTCTCCTCCGCTTCAGCTCCTGTTCAGGTTTGCCTTTGGGAAGGTTGCCGTCACCACGACTGGAGTGCTAAGAAAACTCTCACCTGGTCGTGGCTGGCTGAGGCTGCAAATGGATGGGAGCCATTCATTCGCCGCTTTTCCAATAATATTGTCTTTGCCTTTTCTCTTTTTTCTCAGTAGGGCAAAAGTGTCAGAGATAATAGCATATTGACGGGAAGAAAAAAGCAAAGAAAAGAGGGCTGAAAGTGGGGAATTTAGCGGTATTCTTCTGAAAAGGTTTTCAGTAGGTAATCCACATCCATTTCCCAACAGTCTGCTCAAAACAGCATCTGCCCCTTCCCCTCTGCCTCACAAACAAAATATCCCCCTTCGACCCACAGCTAACGACTTGCTGGGAAGGAGCTGAATGAAGACCACAGGATTGGGGCAGAGAGAAGGATGGATCACCGAAGAATTCTGTCACCAGCAGGTCACGCGGCAGGGCATAGCGGCCACTATTTAATATTGATTTTCTGGAAACTTCACGCCCACAATTCTCTTTTCTTGGGGTTTCGCCTATGAGCAGTGCCCCATAAATGTGTATTGAGCGATTGATGATCCGGTTGAGTAAATCCAAGAGTCAGGACCAGAGATTACTGCTCATCGTTTCCTTCTGAAGCTTCCATGCCCATAGAGCTGAGTTTATCAGTTGTCTTAATATAATTTGAAATCTATCTGGAGGTGGTAGGGAGGTGAACTTCCTCCCCAAAAGGCAACTGGGTGCAGAGGACAGAGGGCACAATTAAGAACAAAGGACTCACCATCAAATCATTACCTGCTCCTTGTGTGATCTCAAGCAAATCACTCAGGCTCTCTGGGCCTCGTTGTTCTGCTCTGCAAAATGCTTTGATGGCCCCCCAGACTTCCTCTATCCACGGTGGTGAGAAGACGTGGTACAAGGACACTCTCACGGTCTCTCTGAAGACACATGGGAGACCACCCAGGATGGTGTGTCCGAATCACAGAAGGTATCGTGTCCTGTGAGCACCACACTAGCAGAGGAAATGCGGTTCATTGATAAGAAAGCTCCCTCCACTGGTCCATCTCACAATTCTGCTCTGCCTCAGTGAATACTTTTATGAACTACTGTGACCAAAAAGTGATCCTCCTGGGCTCATTCTGGAGACGAGCCTCCAAAAAATTAGCCGGGGATGCTCCTTGGATATCTGACATCTGGTGCATGCTGGAAGAGCAAAAAGTCCCTTTTGCCTCTGGATTGTCTCTAAAGTCCCTTTTGTCTCTGGATGGCCAGACTGTAGTGCATTGACTGGAAACCTAGAGGTAGTTAATAAAGACTAGTTGATTATTGATGGGTCTATGGATTGATTGTTGCTTGAAATCTATGGTATTATCATCATATTTTGCCTTCTTGTCTCTGTGCTAAAAAATACAGCCATAGCATGGGAAAAGGCAGAGCACAGACACATCGAGGGTCCTTTCTCCAGTTATTGGTACAAGGTTTCTGGACTCAGACTCAGTCATTTATTGGCACTAGCAATCTTTTATGTAACATAAAACTGAATTTCCACTACTCGTTAAAGAGTTTTTCTTTCTTTTCTTTTTTTTTTATTTATCAAATTTTATTTGAAAAAACAGAATAAGAGAAAAGAAAAAAAAGGAAAGCTATACAAAACAGAACATTGTCGTATGCCTAGTAGAATGTCGGGAAGGATTCAAAATATCCTAGAATTATATGTTATTTCTTTTTTATATTAAAATTCCTTTTATTTTTTATTATTATAGCTTTTTATTTACAAGATAGATGCATGGGTAGGTAATTTTTCAGCATTGACAGTTGCAAATCCTTTTGTTCCAACTTTTTCCCTCCTTCCCCCCACCCTCTCTCCCAGATGGCAGGTTGACCAATACATGTTAAATATGTTAAAGTAGAAGTTAAATACAAATTAAGTATACATGTCCAAACAGTTATTTTAATGTAGAAAAAGAGTCAGTCTTTGAAATATTATACAATTATCCTGTGAAGGAAATAAAAAATGCAGGTGGACAAAAATAGAGGGATTGGGAATTCTATATAGTGGTTCATAATCACCTCCCAGAGTTCTTTCGCTGGGCATAGGGGGTTCAGTTCATTACTGCTCTATTGAAACTGATTTGGTTCATCTCATTGTTGGAGATGACCACGTCCATCAGAATTGATCATCATATAGTATTGTTGTTGAAGTATAGAATGATCTCCTAGTCCTGATCATTTCACTCAGCATCAGTTCCTGTAAGTCTCTCCAGGCCTTTCTGAAATCATCCTGTTGGTCATTTCTTACAGAACAATAATATTCCATAACGTTCACATACCACAATTTATTCAGCCATTCTCCAATGGATGGGCATCTACTCACTTTTCAGTTTCTGGCCATTACACAAAGGGCTGCCACAAACATTTTGGCACATACAAGTCCCTTTCCCTTCTTTATGATCTCTTTGGAATATAAGCCCAATAAAAACACTTCTGGATCAAAGAGTATGCATAGTTTGATAACTTTTTGGGCATAATTCCAGATTGCTCTCCAGAATGGTTGGATTTGTTCACAACTCCACCAACAATGTATCAGTGTTCCAGTTTTCCCACATCCCCTCCAACATTCCGCATTATCTTTCCCTGTCATCCTAGCCAGTCTGACAGGTGTGTAGTGGTATCTCAGAGTTGTCTTAATTTGCATTTCTCTGATTAATAATGACTTGGAGCATCTTTTCATGTGGCTAGAAATAGTTTTAATTTCTTCATCTGAGAATTGTCTGTTCATATCCTTTGACCATTTATCAATTGGAGAATGGAGTGATTTCTTATAAATTAGAGTCAATTCTTAAAGAGTTTTTTTTTATGTAGTCAGGTAGTTTTGAGAGGAGAATGTAAATCCTATGAATATAAGTCTGGCTAAGGGTTGTCCCCAAATCAATAGCCTCAAACATCTTGGGTGGGGGGAGAAAAGCAGACATGGGACACAATGTTCTCAAAAGGCAGGGAATGGCTTTTTGAGTTTAAGTGTGGGATAGGGTATGGGGTGTGGTAGGGGTGCCCAGTTCAGAAAGCCAAGAATAAATAGTCCTTTTATTTATTAGGATCCCAGCAAACATTTATCAAACACTCATTGCATGCAAGATGCAATTGATTTGTCTTTTGGTTTTAGGTATCAAGGATCTGTCCACTCCAAAGAGCAGGAGTCCCTTGTTTTTGAATCTAACAGAAGAGGAATGGAGGAATTGGGGAAAAATAGCAGAGGGATAGGTCTAGACTTATAGGAAGTAAATACTTCTTAACAATCAGCGCTATCCCCCTAAAAAGAATGAATCACTTCTTGTTACTGGAGGTCTCAAAGCAGAGACTGTTCATTTGTCAGGGATCTTGAGCAAAGGATGAGTTCTGTACAAGTAGGATTCAGTCCTGTTCAACTAGATCAGAAGGAACATGGAGAAAAAGTTAGAGGGCAGCCTTGGAGACAGGAAAGGGATTCAAAGTTGAATATTTGTGGACTTACTTCTTAGTCTGAGTGCAAGGGAAGGAATCTCATACTTCCAACTCAATCAGTCAGAGCACCAACATGTCTGATTAGGTTTTTAAAATTTGCAAACAAGATTGTTTACACCTTATGATCCCTTTAAAAGCTTCCTTTTGATTCCTTTTTAATTGGTCAAGAAAGAAATGGTGTGATGCTGGAGATAATAGGGAGCCACTGCAGTATATTGGGGGGAGGAGTGATATGATCACATTTTTCCCTTTAAGGAACTAATTGATACGAAGGATGGATCAAAATAGGGAGAACTAATTAGGGACACTACTCAGTGGGTGAATAGTTTGGGTGTTGAGGAGCTCACCTGGTGGTCCCAAATCAAGGGAAAGAATCAACCCCAATGGAGGAGGGTTTGCCAATTTAAGGAGAGAGAGGGTTGAAAGAGGGAAACTGGAAAAAGCAAAGGATTCATGTATCAAGAGAAGGGGGAGCTACTGAAAAAACCCCAAACCTCTTGTTTAGGATTCAGTGAGCCCAAGTATCTTGGACAGGGATGAAACTAACATCGATCAGCCGCCGGCCCGTCTGCCTTACTTGCCGACGTCGGGGACGCCGTTGCTGTCTCCGAAGGTTATTCTCTGCTTCAGCATCCTTGGCAGGGCGCATTTCCATATACAGAAGATAACACAGCTTAACCTTGTCTTTTTCTTCCTCTCCTCCTTGCTAGCTCTGCAATGCCATCGGAGTCAGGCAGTTTCCACAATGAGATCTCGAGACTCGGGTGTAGCTTCTTGTTACACAGAAAGAGACCGACAGCATTCATCTTTCAGGGTGACATCAATGGAATCTGCTCGCGGAGGCGCACTATCTCCCCATTCATAACACTTTTTATGACTGGAGGCTTTTCAACATGACATTTAAGCCGATTTTTCAAATATGCTGCCATTATCAGCTCAGGGGGCTATTTTTCAATGTTCCATTTTTCTGCGAGGATTAAGAATATCTTAATTTTTCTGAGATTTCTCCGTGCGGGTAAGCTGTCAGGCAGTCTTTAAAGTTAGAAGGAAAAAAGAGAAGTGATTGATTCTTCTCTTATTTCTGCATCTGGGGGCATGTCTCCCAGTCTTTCTTCGGCGACCTTGGACATAGAAATGTCTTATCTATGATAGCGTTTAACAAACTCAGCCGCTGGATCCTACTGAGAATGGAAATAGGACTCTGTGCCGCGATGACTGGTTATACAAAGTTGTCAGAGTCTCTTACAACGGACTCTGGCTGGATGGCTGGTCAGTTACATGTGCCCCTGGACATAAGATGCAGAGTAAAAGGCAGGGCCTGAGAATCTGGCGTGCCCCCGCTGTGTACTCTGGAAGGCTCTCCCTCATCGTGCTCCTGACCCTGGCTTCCTTTAAGTCCCATCTGAAGTCTCCTCTTCTCCAGGAAACCTTCTCCAACCCTACTGGATTCTAGTGCCTTCCCCCTGTTAATGATTTCCTCTTTGTCCCATCGAAAACTTGTTTGAACATATGCCTTGGTGGCTATCTCTCCATTATATCATGAACTTCTTGAGGGCAGGATATTTGCTGCTTCTTGTATTCTCAGAATTTAGCCATAGTGTAGATGCTTAATAAGTGGGTTGGGAGAATAGGTTCAAAATGTCGCTAAGTTCCTGCATAACATCTGTCTTAGCAAGTTGATGTACAGAAGTATTATGACTGCCTGGAATATTGTAGGTTCTTAATAAATGTTTATTGACTATTGGCTATCTTGGCCTCTGGGAGAGTAGGTTCAAAACTTAAGATGCCCCTACTGCGCATCTGTCTCATCATGTCTATGTACAGGTGCAGTAGGACTGCTGGATGTGTCCAGGGTCCTGAATCACTTCCAAAAATGACTCCTTAATGTTTATTGACTATTGGCTATCTAGGCCTCTGGGAGAATAGGTTCAAAACTTAAGATGTCCCTACCTAGGATCTGTCTCATCATGTCTATGTACAGATGCAGTAGGACTGCTGGATGTGTCCAGGATCCTGAATCACTTCCAAAAATGACTCCTTAATAAATGTTTATTGACTATTGGCTATCTTGGCCTCTGGGAGAATAAGTTCAAAACTTAAGATGCCCCTACCTTGTATCTGTCTCATCATGTCTATGTACAGATGCAGTAGGACTGCTGGATGTGTCCAGGGTCCTGAATCACTTCTAAAAATGACTCCTTAATAAGTGTTTATTGACTATTGTCTATCTTGGTCTCTGGGAGAATAGGTTCAGAACTTAAGATCCCCTTACCTAGCATCTGTCTCATCATGAACAGATACAGTAGGATTGCTGGATGTGTCCAGGGTCCTGAATCACTCCAGAGATGACTCCTTGCTCCTCAGGCTGCTGCTATTGGCCTGCCAGCAGCATCTGACCTAGATACTGACTTCGGAAGCCCTGTGCTTGCTCTCCCAATCAATTTGGAGACACGACTCTCTACATCTAGAATGGAGAAGGATGCAGGAAGAGGCCGAGGGTGCCATTTCTAGGGCACTACATGGCCTAGAGGTCCATTCTCTTCACTACCTCTGGTCATTCACTGGATGCAGTGAGAGTCCCCAAGCTTTCCCTGATGCAAATGGAGCAAAGATACAGTCCAAAGTGACTTGGGTCTTTTTGAAAATACCAATAGTTCTGTTATCAATCAATTGATGGATAAATATTATAAACCAGGCATTGTGCTGGGCACTGGGCTCTGTAGCCAGTCTTAGAAGGCAGCCCTGATCCAGAGCAGACCAAACAGAGGCTGCCCCATCTCTCCAAGGTCCTTCCCTTGACACCATTTTAATCCCTCCAGAGGCAAGCTTTCTCAGGCTGCATCAGCTCAGCAAGCTCCTGGGGTCTATGCATGTGCCAGGCCACTATTCCATGCTGTAGAAGAATGGCCCTTCTCAGGAGGCCCTTCCCAGAGATTCAGGGTTCCTTCCTGAGGTCCCCTTCTCTCAAATTCTAAACATGTCTTAAATATTCCAATTAATGTGGCTGCTCTCTCTCCTATTAGAGTGTAAGCTTCTTGAGGATAGGGAATCTTCGTTTCTTTGTATTTCTAGTGCTTAGCACAGTATCTGGGACAGGAACCAATCAATCAAATGTAGCTTGGCAAGGGGTACAGAGGTCCCTGTGTGTTCCATACACACACATGCATATCTGGGGATCACATATGGATATGGAGTGTTTGAGGGGGGAGGGTAGCTTAGAACCCCCATGCATTTTGGGAATGGGGCTGGGTTAAGAGGTTTTCCTTGGCTTCGCCCATCTTCCTGGAGGGGAGACATCATGGGGACATCCCTCTAAGTATCAGTGAGGAATCCAATGACTTTCTCTCAGTCCTCAGTGACTCAAATGGTGTCTTTTTTTTTTTAATACCTAAGTGCTTTAGATTCATTTTAGGCTGTGAATCCCTCTCTGTTTTCTGCTCTTCTGTAAATCCACTTTGAGCTGGCTAAGAATATCATCCCAGAGTGACCCCAAAGGTTTGTGTTTCCCTGGGGGAGCAATCGTGACTCTGATGCCTCTTGACCTCACTCTAGAGGCTGGCCACTTCCACTCTTCCCCAGACTGTATTCTTGCCATTCTCTCCCAGCACTAACAACACCAAGTACACGAGGGTTAGTGGCTGATACTCTCTTCATATAACAACAGGGATGAATGCTGGGGAGGGAAACAGGAAACATCATGGGAGACAGTCAGAGCCGGGAGCTGGTAATGGGAGTAGAGAACTGGCTGCTTTGAGTTCAAAGGGAGGAACAGGGCAGAAGTACTGAGCAAATGGGGGTGATTGGCCACTGCTCGCTCTGCCACTTCAGGTGAGGAAGGAGGATGTCCCCTTCTTTGGGAGGCCTTGGCCGGGGGTCCTTCCCGAAGCCTCTTCTCTCATCTCTATCTGGGCCTTAGCTATCCCTGTTTACACGCCTGTTGTGTCTCCCGTTGGACTGTAAGCTCCCTGGCAGGTAGGGAGTAGTCGGGGCCACTCCCAAGCCCGGTCTCGTGGCTGATGGCAGCAGCAACAGCTTTCAGACCCTTTCGTAGGGAAGACAAACAAAGACTCCAACTGGGGACCCAGCTAGGGGCGTGACCCTGGAAGGCTGATGCGATCTCAGGGACTTCCGACTCTCAGCCCAGCTTCTTGCCTCCGGCTCAGGGCCCAGGAATTTCCAGATTTGAGTTCCCCAGTATCACTGGCTGGTGGATTCTGGGAGGGATCTCTCATCTCCGTGGTCATGGGGACAATCATTTATAAGCACTTACTTTGGGCCAGGACTTGTGCCAACTCTTGGGACCTGCAACAAGAAGCAGAGTTCTGGTCCTCAGGGAGTTTGTGTTCTCATTGAGGAGGCAGTGTGCGTACAGATAAGTATATCCAGAGGGGATCGAAGGTAACGGTTGAGAGGAAAGCAGCTTGGGACTGGGAAGGTCTGTAGAATTCATTTCACTTGAAGGTCTTAAAGGAAGGCAAGGATCCTAGGGGAAGAGGGGAGAAGAAAAGGCATTCCAGGCATGGGGGACAGCCTAGGCAAAGGCACAGAGATAGGAGATGGAGCATCGTGTGTGAGGAGCCTTCAGCAGTCTGGAGGATGAGAAGGCAATGGACTCCTCCTCCTTGGAGGTCCTCAAGGAGACAGGGGGCAACCCAGATCTGACTGACCCCTGAAATTCTCTAAGTCACGATCCTCATTTGGTTGGTGGAGATCACAAACCTCTCATGCTTTTCCAGGGGCCGGAAGCAGTCATCACCTGGAGGCTCTTTAGATGTGGGATCTCTCCGAGCATTGGCTCTTGGGCCTCTGCCGTCATTAAACAGCTTTGGATAGCCCTGGGGCCCCCATCGGTCCACCTCAAGCCCTCAGAGCACGGCTTCATGGCCCACAAGAGCGGTCATTGTTTTGCTACTTCTGCCAAAGTCCACCTTCAGCCTCCATCCATCTCCAGCCTCCATTATTGTGGAGGCGCAGAGGGCATTGCGTGCCATTCCAGGCTCTGCTGTGGAGCCCAACTGGTCGATTGTTCCAGGCTGAAACATGTGGAATCCAGGGCCAGGGAGGAGTCCCCCGACAAGGTCTGAGGAGCTCAGCACCCGGCTGATCACAAAGGGATGGCTCTCAGTAGTAGAACTCTTCAGTAAAAACACCAAAATCCCCTCATCAAGGCTTGCTTTCCAGGTCTCATCTCCCCATGATTTCCTTTCCATTTTTAAACTTTTTTTGATTAAGGTACATGGCGGTGATGAGGAGTAAGACCCAGAATCAGCACGGAGTGCAAAGGGTTAAATGAAGCTTCTCAGCATGTGGGCCGGTGGGAGTAAAATCTCACCTCCTTGCCCTGGTCATCAAGGCCCTCCTGCCGCTCTGAGGCCCCAGCCTGACTTTGTATTCACAAGACTCTCAGGTACAGTCAAACTGTCCTCTTTGTTACTCCTAAATGCTCTGTTCCAAATCTGGCCTTAACACACCTCTGGCCTCCATCCATCCATCTTCAGCTTCCATCCATCTCTAACCTCCACCTGTCTCAGGCCTTCATCCATTTCCAGCTTCCATTACTTTTTAGCCTCCATCCATCTCCAACCTCTATCCACCTCAGTTTCTGTCTGCCTCCAGCCTTTATCCATCTTCAGCCTCCATCCATCTCCAACCTTCATCCATCTTAGGCTTTCATCCATCTCCAGCCTCCCTGCCTTTTCAAAAGAGACTGTATTGAGAGATGGAAGGGACCAAACGCAATCTACCCTTTTACAGATAGGGAAACTGAGGCCCAGGGAAGTTACAGGACTTACCCAAGATCTGTCGCTAGTAAACTTCAGAGACAGGATTTGAATCCAGATCCTCTGACCCTGGTCTAATGTTCCCATGCCTGGAAAACATCTGTACTTCTACCTCCAAGAGTGAGGAACTTCCTCAAGGAACTTCCCTCATAGGGATGTTAGGAAGATCAATTGAAATAATGCTTTGCACGCTACAAAGTGCCGTGTGAAAGTTAGTGTAATGAAGATGACGATGATCATGACAATAATACCAGTTATTATAATAAGACAGTTATTACCCTCATCAACCAGGTTCAGCTACTGCCTCTGGGAGCCTTTCTCCCAGCTCCTGCTTCATGTTTCCTTGTCAATGTTTCTGATGCATCTCCCCTGAGCCCCCACCTCCAGGTGAGAGGAGAACCCCTGGAGGGCAGGTGGCTGTTTTTGTATTCCCGCCACACAGTCAGGGTTTAATAAATGACCAGCACGTTTAAAATCATCCCTGAAGCGGATGGATTCTGGGCTAACGCGACCGCAGAAGCGGTCTGCTAAGGCACAGGGGGGCGCGGCTTTGAGATTAATGGCGCTGGAGAGAACAGCCACAGTGTCTGATCCGCGGGCTTCCCAAGAATGGGGATGATGGGGCTGACGGTGAATTTCTCTTGCTCTATCTCTCGTCGTGGGCAGATCCACCCTCGCCCACCTCCCGGCGTGTTCATCTTTCAGGTCAATTGTTACTCAATAACGATGAGAGTCCAGTGGACCCTCATCTCTCACCTTCCTGCAGTATTGATGATTGAGACACCAAATGATCGTTTTTCTTTCTTTTTTCCACCGGCTGCTTGGGGCCAGAGGAGATAAGAATTGCTTTCCCTTTTGTGAAGCTGGCAGACAATCAGGAAGTTGCCAGTGGAGAAAAACGACTTAGCTTTTGGTCCCGGCCTGCCTCTGGCTGCATTATCCTGGGTGAGTCACCTGCCAGAGGTCATCTCGTTGGGGGGAATGGCGTGAGATGACCTATGCTCGGTGATGCCGGAATATGGAGCCATATTCTCTGGTGGTCAGGCTTAGTAATGGAGCTGGGGAGAGAGAAATAATGGCCAGATCTTCCAAGGTGAGTCACTTCTAATGTCCTCCCTCTTTCCTTACTAATAAAATGAGGGGCTAGAGGGGAGTCCCAAACAAGTGCATTAAAATGAACGGACCCTTCCCTATTGTTTCATGTGAGACCACCCTCGCTCACCATCATTTCTTGATCACTGCTATCCCCACTCTCACTAATTTTCAGCCCCTTCTTCCTTATTTGTCCTTTCCTTCCTCCCCACAGATATGCCTCTGCCTCCCCCTCCTCACTTGACCATTGAGCTCCTTGCCACCCAATCTAGTGACCTTTTCTCAGTCCACATTCTCCTTGACCTTTTGGTAGCCTTTGACATTGTGGATCCCCGCTGTTCCAGGACACTTTCTTCTCTCTAGCTTTTTCCCACCTGGTTCTCCTCCTTCCTCTCGGACCATACCTTCTGTTTCTCATTGCCAACTTCCTCCAAGTACCATTGGTACCAAGTACCAAGTACTCCTCCTTTAGCAGCCTGTTTCTTATTTCCCTGTTATATAGGGTAAAGGTTTAAAAAGGAAGGGGAATTAGAAGCCAGCTTGTCCAATGACTTCATTTACAATTTGTGGAAACTGAGGCAACCAGAATTAAACGACCTGTCCACGGTCACACAACTAGTGAGTGTCTGAGGCTGAATTTGAACTTACAAAGATGAGTCTTTCTGACTCCCGGCCTGGCACTCACTTGGTGCTTAAAATTAATTCCATGTGTTTTGCTAGATATGATTTTAAATTTCTCCCCAATGTGTGTGGAGCCTGTGAGATTAGACATCTCCTCTGGGGCCAGGCAGAATAATCTACCCCCCTTTTCCATGTGATGGCCTAAATAACGATCTCCACTCATGCTCCGTTGTGCCTCTGAGGTGGTCACTGGGATCGTAGGTATCACTGGCTCGAGCCACCTATGTAAAGAATTAACAATTAGAACTGACTATTAAATAAGCTATTCATTTTGATAGAACATTATATTCAATATTTCACTTTATTCTCCAAATGGTCATTAAGAAAGGAATTATTATCTTCATTTTCCATTCAGAATAGTTTGTAATCTCAGAAACTTGCTCCTGGTTGTTTGTGCACCATAAATGCCAGCGTGTGGTCCGCTGGGAGGAAGACGAAGACTTGTGTCAGTTCTTTCAGCTTTAGTCTTTTTAGCTTAGTTTGGATGATTGCTCGGAATGATCTGAATGCTTCGACTCAAAGAATCTTGGGACCCGGAAGCATTCCATGCTGGTTGTTGGGTCCTGTGTGTTCTGTGAAGTTTCTCTGGTGGTACCTTCTTTAATGGCCCTCGAAGGGAACTAAGAGACTTACAAAGACTTTCTAACCCTAAGTCAGAAAGAGGCTTTGGAAAAGTTCATGGATTCTCTGAACTAGAGGAAATAAGTATATTCAGGTATATGTCCACAAATATATAGATTCATATTCTTATGTATATATACATATATTCATATTCATTTATATTCACATTCAAAGACAAGTGTTCTTTCTCACTCTGCTCCCAGAGACGGAAGAGACCTCGTTTGGACAGCTTGTCCAACTTGGACCTGCAGAAGAGTCCTCAATGCAAAATACCTGGGGAGGTATGGGATTCATTGGAAAGTGTCCCAAATTTGGAGTCGTCTGACCACTGACAAGTCACTCGGCCCTCTGAGCTTCCCTTCCATCCCTCACCTGTCTGTGGCACCTCGGGCTTCCTGCCCTTTCATGAGGATCCCCAACAAGCTGGTGTGAAGTACTTTATGGGTCAGAGGCAGGATAGGGAAGTCAGTTCTTTCCCCACGTCTCATCTTCCTCCTATCATGTCACTTGCCTGAGCTCTTATTAGAATCCTTACAAGCTGTTAAGTCATTAGAATTAATAGAAACAATGCTTATGGTTCACACTTTTGGAGCTCATACCTTTAAGAGAGTTTAAATAAGAGCTCACACATTAGAGTTCACAAGTCCGGGAGACTCACATCTCCCATAATCCCACTCTCTCAGAGGAGGAACTTTGAGTTCACACCTTTAAGAGATCATATATAAGAAGCTCTCAGAGCATCAGTGAAGAGGACTTCAGGAGACTGACAAAGCAGGAGTGAGTGGAAGAGATTGAGAAGCCAGGAGTGAGCTAGAGGCAGAAGCTGGCAGAGGCAAAAGACTAGCAACGAGAGCTCTCGGAACCAAAAAAAAAAAAAAAAAAGGTAATTGGGCTATTTTGGAAGAGACAATAAAGAACTATTTTAACACCTGGCTGCATTTGGAGGGATTATTGATCTGAACTGAAGCTAAAGCTGCCTCTAGAAACCTCCCCAAGAAACCTGCTCACAGAGAACAATCCTATATTAGAAAAAGACCACCACAAGCTCTTAATATTCTGAAGCGATATTTGAGGGATCTTTCTATATGAAAGGCATTTCCCCACTTTCTCCAAGGGACACAAGCCTCTTTCTGCTTTAAATTATGACTTCTCTTTGCCCTCCAGGAATCTGTGACAAATCTGGCCTCAGGCTTACTACTTGTGTGACCCTGAGCAAGTCACTTAATCCCGTAGACTTAGTTTCCTTATCTATAAAATGAATTGGAGAAGGAAATGGAAAACCGCTTCAGTATCTCTGCCAAGAAAACCCCAGATGGAGTCACTAAGAGTCAAACATGACTGAAATGACTGAACAAGAGCAATATACATATATATTTTGTAATATATAATAACACATAACATATACACACATATAATATGTATACATATATAATACACACATGCATGTATACATTTACACAATATACATTCTATATACACACAACACACATGTAACACATTCAATACATGTACATGTATATATTTACATGCACATACAAAACACATAGCATGTATTTATACACATACATCGTGCACACATGACACACTTGACATACACATATAACACAATGTAACATACACATTTAAGATACACATATATTTATATGTATACATACATACAATATATGTATATATTTATATACACATATATTATATGCATAACACACACAAAACACATATGTAATATACACACAAGTCTACAATATATATTTATATGTGCAATATACTATATACATATAATGTAAACACAAATATAATATATATGCACACATATAACACATGATATATACACACATATAATATACATATATTTATATATTATGCACACATAATATACACATATATAAATCTATAATAGATGCACACACAATACACACATACACACATATAATATATATACATATTTATATATGTACACACATACACCCCTCCCCCAGGAAAGACTGAGATCTTAAGGAGAAAATAGGCTCCTTAGTGACTGCAGGTGTCACAGGTGACCAGTGATTGGGCAAAGCCCAAGGCTTTTGGCTTGAGAGCTGCGACCGTCAGTCCAGTTTGGGGTCCCTGCAGGTGCCGCAGTGGGGACCCCACCAATCAGAGAGGGGCACGGAGACAGCAAAGGCCTTGACTCTGGGACCGACATCACCCCGGCTGCTCTGCCCGCAGCCCCGGCAGCATCCCCTTCCCAGGATCCAAGCTTTTGAGCAGCCCCAATCCTGGCTCCCTCATTAATATGCAAATGAGGCCTGCCAGTTGTGAGGTTAGAAGAAAGCTGTCTCGTGTTTATTGTGACAGGCTTAATGGATGTGTTTGGATTGTGCCTTCAGTGTGTTTTCGAGAACATGTCTTATCTTTGTTTAGGCAGTAAATCAAAAATGTAAACAACAATTCATTAGCATCTGTCAGAAGCTCAAAGCCACATTGTTAGGGCTGACAATCTTCCCAGAGGTGAAGAGAGAGAAAAGTACCTCTGACTTCCTGGAGATTAGGTGGAGGGCTCCCCTCTCCTCTGGCCATTTGCTCATTACCTGAGGTGGGCCTGGGGACTCCTCAGCTCGGTTCTCAGCAGAAGGGGTAGAGCTTCCTAGACTTAGAGCCACGGGGGGATCTAAGAGGTCAGATCTAGTTCAACCTGCTTATTTTACAGGCTGGGAAACTGAGGCTTGAAGAGACCTGGGCGAGGCTATATATAAATGATAAGCCTAGGGCTTGGACCCGAGACCCGGTGTCCAGAACAAACACTCTCATCCCACTCCACTCCCAGAGAGGGAAGGGACCTCATTTGGACAGAGTGTCCAACTCGGAGCCCTAGAAGAGTCCTCACCATGATGTACCTCAGGAGACAGTATGATTCATTGGAAATCGTCAAGAATTTGGAATCATGTGACCCGAATTCAATTCCGCTAATGCCTACATATTCTTTGGTAACTCATTTAATTTAATTTAATGTTTTCTTTTGCTTCCCATTATACTTAAAAACATTTTTAAAGATTTATTTTAACATTTCAAAAAATTCCCAATTCTTTCTCTCTTTCCCCCTTCCTCCCCTCTCCCTCCATTGAGAAGGCAAATAATTTGATGTAGGTTCTACATGTGCAATCATGCAGAACATATTTCTATGTTAATCATTCTGTGAAAGAAAACCCAGACTAACTCCCCCCAATAAAGAAAGGAAAGGAAAAAGTACCCTTCAAACTGCATTTAGATTCCAGCAACTCTCTGTAGAGTATTTTTCATTCTGAGTCCTTCGAATTGTCTTGCTTTGAGCAGCCAAGTCATTCCCAGTTGATGATTGTTACAGTGTTGCTGTTGCTAAATACAATGTCTCCTGGTTCTGCTCACTTCACTTTGCATCCGTTCGTGTCAGGTTTTTCTGAGAGCATCCTGCTCATCATTTCTTACAGCACAGTATTTTGTCTCAGAGACTTCTCGAAGTAAAAAGCAGGAAAGTTGTTGTTTATTAATAAATTCTCATGAGAATGAGCAATTCCACCGTGAGGAGGGAAAGAGAGAAAGCTCACGGTAGAAGGGCTAAAGATTTAGGAAAGATAGACAGTTTTTATAGGTTTGATTACAAAGGATTACATCATAGGTTAGAGAGCATTAAGAAAGTAGGTGCCCTCTCCCCTTAATTGAATGTTAGACATGGGTGCCAACAGACCTTCAAGATTTAGATTACTAAGCTAACAACATTCAACTAGTAGTCTAAATATTGATGACATTGGATAGTGATAAATGTCATCATTTTAGGTTAAGTAAATATATCTAAAGTTTTAGTAAATATTGGTTAATACTTATTATTACTTATAATACTTATGCAGGTCACAGAGCCATAGAAATAATGAAAAATAAAAATATAGAAAAGGAATTTTAAACATTTCTGGAAGTTCTTCACTTTATCTCCATTTCACTTTATCTCCATTTATCTCCATTTTATCTCCACTTTGATCGACAAAACTATATTTGAAAGAGTGATGGCAGAAACTCCTAGGAATTCTAAAAATAGCCCTTTCCCTCTTCCTGCCCCCATAAGGCAGTGACACCTCCCATCTCCAGAGGCTTGATTTCAAGCAATTAGGAGTATGAGGGAACATGGAGGAAAAAAAATGTTTATTCAAAAATCACTGTTTGTGTTCTAAAAAGGGTTAGAAACTTTCCATCATGATTAATAGGCCCTCCTTCCATCACAGGAAAGCAGTACAATTTAATAGATGAGGATCCCAGAGTCTAGGGATGCAGACATCCTTTCATTTGGAAGCAGGGCACAGGCAATCTTTTTATTCTTGTCTCTGTTTACTTATGCTTTACACATAGTAGGTGCTTCACAAAAGTCAGCTGAGCAAATGACTTTCTTACTGACATATGAATTTGGGCAGGAACTCCTCCCATTTTTTCATGGATTAGGCCACTTGAGTGGCTCTAACTTCCTGCCTCCAGCCCTAGACTACTTCCTGTGGCTATCAGCCTCCCCCTCTCCCCCCATCCCGGAAGTTCCCTTCTCATCAGAGTGGACTGCTCCTATCTCTTCCCCTGGCCATTTGTATTTTGGAGGAAGAGCAGGATTACGCATCAGACTCTGGACCCCCCCACCCAAATATCTTTGAGAATAGAAGTTTGGTCTCCCCTTCCCCTTGGCTTTGGTCTCCCCAGCAGACCAACATCCCTGGACAGAAAACTGTTTGGTGAGCCCATATATTTCCTGTCGCCCATGCTGTCATCCTTTTCTCACCCCATGGAACCTCTCTTATTCCTATCAACCTTCTTTATCCTAAAGCTTCTCTTTCTGTGGTCGTCTCAGTCACTGGGGCTTCTGAAATCTCTCCTTCTCTAGGACATCTCTATCTCCTCTCCCAGGATGGCTTCTCTTCCTAGACCTACAAGGCCAGGAGGAAAAGTTGGCTTCCCTTTTGTTCCCCATGATCCTTTTCAGACTGCTTGCTTGGCCAGCTTCTTCCCCCAACCCCTGATCTTCCTTTCCAGGTTGCTCCTCTTCTTCAGATTCTCCTTCCCCTTCTCTGTGGACCTTTCCATCTTTCCCTCTCCTCCCCAATGAGTTCAGCAATTGGTACCCAGTCTCCTCTATCCAAGCTGCGGGTTTCTTTGAACATTTTGGGTCCCCAGCCTCTTCAACACTTGTGACCTCTGCTCGCAGGCTTCCTCGCCCCCTCCTGGGAGCAAACAGGCTCTGGAAATGTCTCTAGCCTTTTCTCCACATATTGTGCTGTGGTCTCCAGACTACCCCAGGAATAAAAGCACTGGGCTTAAAAAAAATAAAAAGCACTTTCCTTCCACCACCCAGTTAATCTCTTCTGCCCTTTGGTTAACAAGGGAAAATATGGATTTGACCTGGGACAGAGAAATGCTAGGGCAGCTTGTCTTTTTTTCTATAGGCAAAAAATGTTTTAAAAATCAATATGTGTGTGAATAAAAGACTGTCTTAAAGACATAGCTGGCAACATCTGCAGGTTGCAACCACACAATGTGTGACTGAAGAGAGACTGAGCAGAATTCTGATGGGTTTGCAAAGAATAACGATGGTGTGGGGGGATGTTCTATTGATCCACAGAGCAGTTTAAAGGGTTGTTGGGTTTTTTTAAGGGTTTTTTTAATTGCTTATAATTCTGCCATGACAGATTCCCTCCTGGAGGTGCAGATAGATACTTCATGTGGCCTTGCCGACCGTCTGAGCTTTTGTAAATGAGGAGATGGAGATGAGAAAGCCTTTGGTCCCCAAGCTCTCTTGCCGGCTATAAATTAAGCCATATTATTATCATCGTTATTAATAATATCCATAATAACAATATTAATCTACACAGTATTAATGAAACACAGAGCTCACCACCCCTAGGGCAGAGATAGAAAGATGAATGCTTCATCACCAAAAAGGAGGAAGGATATTCATAAACATTGTTAAATCCCATGAAAAATATAGCGCAAATGTACAGAATGAGCAGCCGGTGACTTTACCGAGTAGCAATAAAGGCTATAGGTATGTCATAGTCAACGAGCATTTATTAACCACCTATTATGTGCCATGCATTGTGCTAAGTCCTAGAGTCACAAAGAAAGGCAAAGAAGAGATTTTTCTCTCAGGGAGCTCATCCAGTGAGGGAGACAGCACACAAATAACTATGGACGTATGAGATATAGTTGTAGTAAACAGGAGATGAAATCCCAGGTAAAGCACTGTCAAGAGGGGGATAAGGAAAAGCTTTTTGGAGAAGGAAACCTGGGAATCCTGAGATGGAGATGAAAACAGAGAGTATTCTAAGGATGAGCAACAGCCAATAAAAAAGCAGGAAAGGGAAAGAGAACAAGAATTTATATGGTACCTACTGTGTGCCAGACACATCAAATGCTTTTTATGAATAGAGTCTGATGTGATTCTCCCAACAATTTCATGAAGCTATACTACATTTCAGGGCACTGAGTCAGATATTAAGTTAAGGGTCTTGCCCAGGGACACATAATAGGCATGGAGCTCAACATCTCATGAGGGAAACAGCATGTTACTAGTATCCGTGTCTCACAATTAGGGAGGCAAACAGAGCTTATGTGATTTTCCCAGAATCACAAACCTAGTAAATATTTAAGGATGGATTTGAACTCAGGTCTTTCAGCTGCCTCTGTCTCTTTAAGCCTCAGTTTCCTCATGAGTAAAATGGAGATAACAATACCTGTCATGCTTTCCCTTCAGATTTGTTGTGAGGTGCACATGTGATCATACATTTATAGCATGGGGCTGGCCTCTAAGCCCAGCTTTTATGAGCTCATGCAAATTGAAATTCCCATTTGGCAGAAGCTGGGGAGCCAACTTCCAGGAGGGTCATGAAGATGTATCACTGAGCATGCGTGGACATTCGGCGACTGGTTCCAGCTTGCTAAGCTTGTTTGATGGACTGGCAAGTCAGTCCCAAGGCTCTCGCTGAGCTCAGCTCCTCTCTCCCTTTGACTTCCTGCGGATGGGATCTGCTGAGAGACAAGGGTGTGGGTGAGGGACCCTCGGGCACTCTCTCTCCGAAGCTGACCTGTGGTCAGTGAATACAGGATCTTTGGTGTTTATTTTTTTGGTTTAGGTAAGGAAACTCTATAACCTTGTAAGTTTGAAAAGGTCACAGGAATGAGTGATGGTTTGGCAGCCTGAGGATCTGGGAGTGAGTTTATGCCAGATTCTTCAGCCAGTTCAGCATCTACCCCCAGAAAGAAGTGGCCTTTGGGACCCAGGCCAGCAGTAGAGCACACAAGGACTCATCCAGGAGCATTTGGATACAAGTGTCATGTGCAAACTAAACCCATTCTCTGCAGAGAGTCAGGCTGTCTAGGGGAGAGTGTGTCCTCGAGGTATCCTTGGGGAGGGCAGTTAGTATGAAGGTTTTTTTTTTAATCTTAGAAACAAAAATTGCTTTGGAAAAGCCAACTGAAGGCAATTGGTTAAATGGCACTGGGGGGGTGGGGCTAGTCTTGCTGGCTGGCCATGAAGGGGCCAAACTGAGTGGGGCCTTGAGGTGTTCCAACCTCTCTAGAGCTCCCTTCAACCTCTGTGGGGGAGATGTAAGAGGTCTGACTCTCAGAGAGGAAGCCCACAAAGCCCCGGTGCCATCTTTGCAAATTGAAGCAAAACATTCCCACGGAATCCTATTTTTGGTCTGGATTTGTGATGTTGTAGATGTAAGGAAGTTCTGGTGTGGAAGCTGTGTTTGCTGATGCAGATAGAACCTCCTCCGTTATCATCTTAGAGAGCTGCTTGTGGCACTGAAAGGTCGGTGACTTGCTGGGAGTCATGCGGCCGGGAGGTGACAAAGATGGGACTCGAACTTAGGTGTTCCTGACTCTGAACTGGTCCCCCCCCCCAATGCCATGCTGCTTCTTCAGCTCTATAAAAGTCACTCATCATCATCATCACTAGTGTCCACTTATCTGGTTGTCATTCACACACAGTGAGCCTTTCCCCACCTACCTTCTTCATGCCATTACCCACAGCATTTCCTGGGGAAATAAGGGCAAACGGGCTTCCCCTTTCTTTCATAGGATCCTAGATCTAAATCTGGAACCTAGAGATTAATCTTTGAGACTATCTAGGCTAACTAAAGTCCCCTTTTTACAAATGAAGAAACTGAGTCCCACAGCGATTTGCAGAAAACCATACTGTAAAAATTACAAGTGCAACTTGAATCCAGGTTCTCTGACTCAGGAACCCATGCTCTTTAAATCGGACCACTCAGAGTTTTCCCTTTTTCTCTTCCCTTTTTTCTCTCCCCCATCCTGCTGCATTCATTAGCTCTGCCCAGAATCCTCGGCAAATCCTGCTTGATCTGTGCATAGGTGTGCCCTTTCCTGATGCAGATAATGAGGCTGATGGCGATGATGAGAAAAAACTGGGGAAGGTGGGAGGCCGTTCACACTTGGCTGACAAGTGATGAGAGAGAAACCTTGTCCCTTTCTATTAAATATCACAAAGAATAGTACAGATCATCTATTAATGCAGCCGGTCTGGCCTGCTACTTAACTCCCAGCCCGAGCTCTCCGAGCCGGCGGTCCAGTAGGCAGAAAACACCCACCCAAAAGGCCATCGGTGCTCATTCAGCCTAATTGCAAATCTTGGCTGCGGAAGAGCCGAGTGCTGAGTTGACATCAACGGTAAATCATTTCTCCAAGAAGTGGGTAAGCCTTCCCTTAGAAGGAAGGGAAGGTTTTGGAGGGGCTGGACCATCAGCACACCAGCTGGCTAATGAACCACTAACGGGCTTTCATTCCCTCACCCCCCTTCTCCGTGCCCCGTTCCTCCATGTACACTGATGGCAAAAATCAAAGGGAGAAATGTTGCCTTGAGATATGATTTCCATATTGGTATAGATTTTATTATACATGCCGTACGATGCCCTCCATTATCATTCTGATTATACGTTCTTTTCATTTGCACTATTGAAACATTATCTGCCACACATTCATTACATTAAGAGGAAGTAGGGCCATCGACGGAAGATGAGTTGTAAGAAAGGATTTCTGTTTTTTGCAGATTGATATTTTGGGTGAGAACATTAAACAGCAAACATTATTTGTAAAGTTTTTTTTTTTTTTTTTTGTATTTACGTAAACTCTCTCAAAGAAGGAAATAACACTGATATTTCTAACAGACAGCAAAGCCTGCGGCTAGTCACAGTAAATGATCGCAATTTCCAATTCGTGTACTATTAGGAAGTCCTGATTACATTCTAAGTTCTTCCAGAGAAAGGAAGTCAGAGCGAGGGAACAGGGGATGGGGCCGAGGTGGTAGGAGGGCACAGCTCGGGCTTAGCACAAAGAAGCTGGCTCAAGGCTACCTCGGAGCAGGCTTCCACGTAGGGAAGAGGAGGAGAGGAGGGAAGGGCCATGAATGGTACCTCAGACTTACATGTAGGGAAGAGGAGGAGAGGAGGGAAGGGCCATGAATGGTACCTCAGACTTAGATGTAGGGAAGAGGAGGAGAGGAGGGAAGGGCCATGAATGCTACCTCAGACTTAGATGTAGGGAAGAGGAGAGGAGGGAAGGGCCATGAATGCTACCTCAGACTTAGATGTAGGGAAGAGGAGGAGAGGAGGGAAGGGCCATGAATGGTACCTCAGACTTACATGTAGGGAAGAGGAGGAGAGGAGGGAAGGGCCATGAATGGTACCTCAGACTTAGATGTAGGGAAGAGGAGGAGAGGAGGGAAGGGCCATGAATGCTACCTCAGACTTAGATGTAGGGAAGAGGAGAGGAGGGAAGGGCCATGAATGCTACCTCAGACTTAGATGTAGGGAAGAGGAGAGGAGGGAAGGGCCATGAATGGTACCTCAGACTTACATGTAGGGAAGAGGAGGAGAGGAGGGAAGGGCCATGAATGGTACCTCAGACTTACATGTAGGGAAGAGGAATAGAGGAGGGAAGAGCCATGATTGTGTCAGTCTTAAATCCAAGAAATTTATTTTATTTGGTATCTGACAGAGAAAATTATACAAGCTTCTAAACATAGTCAAAGTGTATGGTGAAGGTACTGGAGGATTCTAAGAATGGAAGGGACCTCAGGGATCATTTAGATCAACGCCTTCCCAAAGTGTGAATTCCCTTGAAAACATCCCATCACTGAGTTGGCTCAGAAAATGGAAATAAATGTAACTGATTCCTATATATCTGAGACTATATTCAACTTAATTTGATTCAACAAACATTTATAAAATGCCTACTATGCCCCAGGCAGTGTGCCAGGGGCAGGGGATACTGAAATAAGAATACACTGTCCTCCAGAAGCTTGTATTCTACAAAGGGGTGTGTGTGTGTGTGTGTGTGTGTGTGTGTGTGTGTGTGTGTTTGTGTGTGTTTGTGTGTATGTGTGTGTGTTTCTGCATGGATGTATGTGTGGGGTGGGAGGGATACAATATTTACCCAAGTACATAAATACAGGGAATGCAACACAAAAGTCCTTCGAGATGGAGAGAGGACTCTTTTCTACAGACCTCAGAAAGGGCCAAGGTACTGCCTAAGTTGTACATTGAAAGAAGCTTGGGTTTAGCCAGTCAGAGATGAGCGAGGAGTTCCGTTCCCACCGGGCGGGCCAGCAGGGCGGCCAAGAAGCATTTGTTGGTCAACATAGATTTTAATCAAAGATGGAAATGCAGGAATGTCTCCTCTGTAGGCTAATAATGGGTCAATATCTGGTGTGAGCGTGAACAGCATAATCTGCCACAGATGTAGCTGTGAGTCTGTGACTGCATAATGTGTCATGCTTAGAGTGAAGGGGCCTGGGTTCAAATCCCTGCTGAGCTATTTCCTGTAGGGCTGATCCTGAGAAGATTGACAGATCGCTTCCTCTGTGAAATAGGTGGGGCTGGACTGTTTGACCTCTAAGCCCCTTCAGCTCTACATTGAAGATCTTGTCACTTAGACAGTTTTGGTCCTTTGACCTTTTTTCCTATCTTACCTTAACCCTGTCCTTGTCTTTGGATGCAAGAGTCTCTAGAGCCGGGCCCACAGATGAGGAAAATGAGTTACGTTTCCCCCTTTCCCCCCAAGGTGATGTTCACAGTGCAGAGCTGATTCCCAATAGCATGGAACTCGTGGTAGTGCAGGGCTCCGATCTCATCGACGTCGATCCTTCCTCAGGACGCAGGCAGCTTGCCCATCCCATGGGACTCTCACCCGCGTCCTTCGTAAATGTGCTCCCGAGAGCCCGTCCCCTGTGCCAGGGGCCTCCTGGAATTCTTTGGAAGTTGTGTATTGATACCCATACAACGTGTGTGTGTGTGTGTGTGTGTGTGTGTGTGTGTGTGTGTGTGTGTAAGTGTGTGTGTAATTTCCTCGTGTCTTCACATCTACCTTTTTGTCTGTGTCTAAAATATCTTTTTTAAAAAAATACCATTTTATTTTCCCAAATACGTGCAAAGATTGTTTCCAACATTCACCTTTGCAAAACCTTGTGTTCCAAATTTTTCTCCCTCTCTTCCTACTTCCCCCTCCCCAAGGCAGCGAGCAATTCAATATCGCTTAAATATGAGCAATTCTTCTAAACATGAAATATGTATCTTAAAGGCGCAGGAAGCTGACACAGAGGGAAAGGTTGAATTCTGTGTAACCTTAAGTGCCCGAGCGCGTCCTTCGAAAAGCAGAGGGCGCTTTCTTTTAGTTAGGGATGGATTCTCGCCTTAGGGATGGAAGCGATCTTAAAGGCCTTGATTTTCCAGGTGGAGACACTGAGACCCAGGAAGAATGACTTGCCTAATAGAGCTGGGTTTTATAGCTGTTCCTTTGGGCTCCCCCTCCTATACCATGTTGCTTCTGTTTGATGATTCCACGACCACCTTATAGTTTGGTCCAAATAGGGTTATTAACAGAACTCCAGAATCCTATAGATTAAATTATGTGCGATGGATGCAATCACCCACCCTCTTTAGTTCCAATCTATAAAAGAGCAGAGGGGACTACAAGCCTTGTGATATTCCTTCTACTTCTAAACCCATGATCCCTTCATCTCCCCACCTCAGTTTCCCCATCTTTTAATTGAGGGAGTAGGAGCTGGCGACTCCAGAGGTCTTTTTTGGTGCTAAACCTATGATTGCTGAGACATATTCAAAATTTCAATCAACCTCAGATTTCATCATTGTGGGTCCTCCCTCTCAAAAGGAGGTTATGATTTTTTTTATGCCTTCAGGCAGCTCATTCCCAGGAGCTACTTTGGTAGGAAATTTTGCTCTTCTTCCATCAAGGTGATAGTGAACTTTTTTGAACCTTTTAAAAGACATAAGACTCCCTGACTGGCTCCATGCTAAATGCTTTGACCACAGGCTAGTTCACCTCCATAATACTACGAGGAGGAAGACTCCAGTGAAATCAGCCTTATGAAATGAAGATTTGCCATTTCTAGGCATCCATAATTTGGATCCTAGCCTAGTTTTTATTCTTCTGTGTGAATACCTTTTAAGAGTTCCTTAATTTGTCTTATAGTATAAAAATCAGGTTCAACCGAAGCCCAGTGGAACTAGATTCGCCATTTTGAAAATCGATTTCCTTTGTCATTTATTCCAAAGCTGACATATTTCCCCAGGAACCACCTAAACCCTCACACTCTCCCAATGGCAGATCCCTGCTAAAAGTTAATTCTTCTTCATTATGTGAAAGACACTTAATTTTTTTTAGTGATTTACTCTTCTTAGCGATTATAAATGTGCTGATGAGAATGTCTTGTATATTGTACACAACAGATTTTTTTTCCCTAAGATTTATCCCCTGCTCTTGTTTAAAAGCCGTTCTTTGTAAGTTTTTTTCCCTGCCTTTGTGACAGCATTGAGGGAATCTGGCCTGGCCGGTGACTCTGTGGGACCATTACAGTCTATTGTGTACATATATAATTAAGGAATTTCAAAGCCCAAATGATGGCCTTTGGGGCCCATAGCTATGGCAGTTATCATCTATCATGTCAGCCTGCAGAGCCCGCTCTGGGTTTCTTTGGGAAAGGAAATTAACATACAAAAACTTTGCTTAAAAGAATGCTAACGTTCAAGATGGAGCGCGGACCTGGAAGAACAAAAAAGCGGGGAAGAGGCAAAACGACCTGTGCTAATGAAGGCGACGACCTCCCAGCTTGGCTTTGGTCACCTGGAGGGGTCTCACCAGGGCTGTTTCATGTTGGGATCCACACATTTGGTTAAAAAGCATTTTATGGATGCCTTTAAAATCTCTCCCTACACACCCCCATAATCCTCATCAAACCCTCTCCTGTAACAAGGAAAAGTAATCAAGAAAGATCAACAAACAAAGCGGCAATATCTCACCATGTGGACAGCATCCAGTTGACTCCCCCCTCCCCCTGAAAAGAGTGAACCATGTTTCCCCATTTCTTCTTTGGTCCCAAGCTTGGTCATTGCGAATACTCAGAGTCCGGCTACTTTGAGCGCCATATTTATTTGCATCATTATTGTTGACTTTGTCATGGTCATTACAGACCATGTTATCCTCTTGGCTCTTCCCATTTTATTCTCCATCGTATCAATAAAATCTTTCCCAAATCTCTCTCTCGAGCCCTCAAATTTGTCATTTTTTATAGCTTAGTAACATTATGATAAACCACATAATGCTGCCCTCTCTGCTCCCTAAGTGATACATCCCGACTTTGCTCCTATGTTTTTTGCTGCTGTAAAAATATCCTACTATCTAGTGAGTCTTTTTGTCTTTGATCTTCATGGACCATATGCCCTGGAGGAAGAGAACTGTGGCAGAGAGGATGAACAATTTAAAGCTGGAGAAGCTGGGTGGTGCAGTGGATAGAGTCAGGAGAACCTAAGCTAAAATCTGGCCTCAGATACTTACTATCTATGTGATTCTGAGCAAGTCACTTAAAGCATGTTTGTATTAATTTCCCCATATGTAAAATGAGGATAATAGTAGAATCTACTTCCCAGGGTTGTTGTATCAAATGAGATAAAAATTGTAACGTGCTTAGCATGGTTCTTGGCACATAGAAGATGCTATGTCAATGTTAACGATGATGATGATGATGATGATGATGATGATGATGATCTCACATAATTTCTATTTTTTTTCCAGAATGATTCCAGCTTCTGGATTGCTGTACTGGGTATATTATAAATTCATTTTATCCAAATCCAACTGGGCCCTCACTGCAATAAGGCAGGCCTTTTATTCTTCACTAATTGATTTCCTGCTTCTTGCTGTACTAGGAACATTAGTCATTTTATTTGAATTTCCACTTCATCTCAAAACCTATGCCCTCAACTGTCATAATCTCCTTCTTTCTCTAATTTCCGATAGTGACGTTGACCTTCTCTTGGTCCATTCTTCCTGGATATTATGTATAAGAAACCTGGAAAGCTAGGAGGGAGTCGGATTACGAAGGGCTTCGGATCCCAAACAGCTTTTTGTATTTGCCTGGAGACAATAGGGAGCCACTGGAGTTTATTGAGTAGGAGAGATGATCGGACTTAGACTTTAGGAAAATCCTTTTTGTGGTTGAACAGAATCTGGACTGGAATTTCTGATGCTGAATCACTGGACATTGCCAAGGACTTTGGTAGCCAGAGCTTCTTCTGGGTCTGTGGTAGCGGTGACCAGAGCTGTGCAGGAGCAGTGATCAGGATGACTCTCCCAGAGGTCTATTTCCAGGATTATGGGATGGAAGACCTTCCCCAGGCTTTTGGTCTGTATCCATTAAGGTCTGAAGGGACGTCATCGGCGTGGCAGTGATGGTGGTTGGGTTTCTCTGACACATACTATCCTGCTACCATTTTCTACTCTTTGGCCTTTCAGAATAAGGCCTTGGATAAACACACACACACATATAAGTATATATATATATACATGTGTGTGTGTGTTGAATTGAATACAATAAATAAAATGCAACAAACTTTAAGAGCTGACTTAGTGAGGAGCATTTCGTGGGGCTCTGGGAGCAGCAAAGTGACACCATGGAGAGAGAACTGGATCTGGAGTTAGGAAGACTCATCTTGAGTTCAAATCCCACCTCAAACGCCAGCTGTGTCACTCTGGGTAAGTCAGTTTATATCGTTTCCCTTGGTCTCCCCATCTTTAAAATAGTTGGATTAGGAAATGTTGAACCACTCCAGTCTCTCTGTCTGGGGCTGTGGATGTCATTCTAAATTTTCTAATTAGAGTATTTTTGTGGTGTTCTTCATTTCTTCTAAAATATAACAATTCTCTGTGGGAGCAGGTCTCTTGGGGAGGTTTTCTGGAGGCAGCCTTAGTTTTGGTTCAGATCAATAATCACCTCAAATGCAACCAGGGATTAAAGTACAGTCTTTTATTGTCTCTTCAAAAATAGCCCGGTTAGCTTTCTTTGGTTCCGAGAGCTCTTGTTGCTAATCCTTTGCTTCTGGCTCTGCCAGCTTCAGCCTCTCCTCTTCTGAATCCCCAGTTCTGCCCGACTGCAGTCTCTGGCTTCTCAATCTCCTCAACTGACTTACTTCTTTCTCCATCTCTGGAAGTCTCCTCCTCTTCCTGGAGGCTTCTAGCTTATATAAATTCTCTAAAATGAACTCTAATGTGTAAACTCTCTTAAAGGTGTGAGCTCCAAGGTGTGAACCAATTACATAAGCATTATTTCTATCAACTCTAGTGACTTAACACCTTGTAAGGATTCTAGCATATTTTGATTTACCAAGGCACGGATGCCAGTGATTTGTCAAGAGCTAGATGACAGGCAGAAAGTCCAAGCTCACCCATTCAGCACGGCTGCCCCGTCCTGTCTGCAGCCCTACAGCCCATCCCAGCTTCCTTTCCCCACCTTTCCCCAATAACAAAAGTGCTATAAGAAGGGTAAACTAAGAAAAATGGAGCGGGGAAAACAGTGCTGGGGACTGAGAAAGTGTATTTCATGATGTCTAGTTCCTAGTGAAACTTCACCTTTGATCGCACTTAACCATGCTAAGAAAAGACAGATTCATTTTCCCTGTGGTGTTGCCCCCTGAGCTTCTCTGCCAGGGCCAGCCCTCAGAAGGTCAGAGCTTCGTGGCCCTCAGAAAGTGTCACAAAGGATCGGATCATCGGGGAGCACCAGCCCCCCGGGAATTGTTGGACCGAATGCTGAAAGAGCAAATGGCGCTCGTGGGCAATCCGGTTGCAAGTCCCCATCACCCCAGGGAGATCACGGGGGGCTTTCTGAGACCAGTTTGGCCTCTGGGGCAGCTGACCCGGCCTTCTTCCTGTGCTTTGGCCGGAAGGGGTGGCGTTTACCAGAGACGTTCCTCATTAAAATGGATCTGGGTTTGCTTGTCTCTCATGGGAGGGACAAGCTCATATGGCCCTTTAAACCTTGGCTTCTTTCTCTGTAGAATGAGGGGGCAGCTGCCAACGGTCTCTAACATTTCATCAGCCTGTGTGGCTGTGAGTCACTTGCCCTCTCTGGGCCTCAGTTTCTCCTCCTGAAAAATGAGAAGGCTTGGCCAGGTGTGTGTGTGTGTGTGTGTGTGTGTGTGTGTGTGTGAGTGTGTGTGTGTGTGTGTGTGTGTGTGTGTGTGTGTGTGTGTGTGTGCCCAGTCACACAGACTTGAGTTATTGAGGGGTCCTGATGCTCCATTTTGGAATTGCTTTGTAGTTGTCTTGTTTTGACTAATATGTGTTCATATTGTTTTCCATCGAGCAGAAGAGAAGTTCCTTGAAAGTAGGGAAGTTTTCCTTTTTGTCTTTGTATTCCCAGAACCTAATATTGAGATAAGCACACAGTAGGGGGTTACTAATTGCTTGTTGGATTGGATGGCAATGGATTCCCTAGAGTGAAGACTCCTTTGCCCCATCATTTTCTCTTTTTTTTGAATATTATAACTTTTTATTCACAGTACATATGCATGGGTAATTTTTTACAACATTGTCCATCATTTTCATCCCTACTTGACCTCTGACCTCTATCGCCAAGGAAACTTGAACTACATCCTTTTTTCTTTCTTTCTTTCTTTCTTTCTTTCTTTCTTTCTTTCTTTCTTTCTTTCTTTCTTTCTTTCTTTCTTTCTTTCTTTCTTTCTTTTTTCTTTCTTTCTTTCTTTCTTTCTTTCCTTTTTTTCTTTCCTTTCTTTCTCCCTTGCTCTCTTTTCTTTCCTTTCCTGAGGCAATTGGGGTTAAGTGACTTGCCCTGGGTCGAACAGCCAGGAAGGCTGTGGAGCATATTTACTTAGGTCCTCCTGACTTCAGGGCTGGTGCTGTATCCGCTGCACCACCCAGCTGCCCCTACATCCTTTTCTTCAATGTTGAACACCTGAGTGATGGTGGGAGGGCTGATCTTCTGTTAAAGACATCTCATCTTGGGATCTTCTCTGGAAGTGAATCATTCTGCAGATTCAGTCTTTCTTCTGGTTACAGATTTGGGAAGGAATTGGATGACAAATACAAGGTCACAATTGGAAAAGAGCCCACTTTTCAGGCCAAGGTGACAGGTCACAAATGCCCCAAGGATCTCAGCCTCCTCGGTCTTGATGAGACTTTGCATCAGTCAGTGCTCTTTATGGGCATTGAATGACAAGTGCAGAATTTCAGAAGAGAAAAGGACCTAAATTATTTATCTCCCTGGTGGGCACTGTTCTGGGAGCTGGTGATTCAAAGACAAAACACAAACTCTTCCCCTTCCCCTTCTCTTGGTATAAACAGGTCCAGAATATGTTCCCCTTAATCTTTCCTCCCTAATATTGTTTCTTGCAGCTTCTCCCATATCTCAACATCTGTCAGCTTTGGGAAGCATGAAGAGAAGGTAAAGGGACGCTAAACTGTCGCACAATCATGGACCTCCCCGACTGGCTCTATTTGCTAAGACCCAAGAATAACCAGTGTCATCTCCTTGTCACTTGCCCGCTCTTCAAATACATGAAAATATCTCTTAACTAAGTTGGTTCTCGTCCTCCCCCTTTAGAGCTGTAATTAGCAGCTCTGGCTCTTGTCAGTTGAGGCAGCCAATGGGTGATGATGGAGACCATGGGCAGGTTCCTCAATCTTGGACAATTGGTCTGGGGGAGCCCGGCTCATTCTCTAGAGTTTGCCCTGTGCCCTCATGCCATGGGAGGAAGGAGAAGGAGGGGGTCCTTGAGAGCAGGTCTCAGTGTGGAAGTAACTGGAAAGGTGATATCCGGGGCTGGATCAGGAGCTGTGAATGTCATATATCAGACATGTGGAGCTGATAGAGGACCGTGAGTCAGGGAGGAAGACAGCCTACCTCTGAGATGTTGACTCCTTAGCTTAAAGCAGAGATTAGGGCACCGGGTTATGCTTCAATCGATAATCTCAGTTCTTCCACCTGTGTAATTTTAGATTGTTTTGAGATCCTCTCACAATCCTGTCAGATCTTCTCAGATCATTCTCCAGCTTTTAATGTTCCTGCCCCTCCTCTTCCCAATTTTAAAAGGTGATACCCAGGACAGAACACGGTAGTCTAAGGATGATGTAATCAGGGCAGACTCCAGTGGACCCATTTTCCTCTTCTCATATATGGAAGGAGGGGGCTTTTTCCAGTTTTTTTTCCTATGAAGACCTGAAATCAATAAATCTCTTCATTTCCTCCCCTCACTTCAAGCAGACTTAATCATTTCATTCTACAATATAAATATTCCTCAGTCTGTGAGTCACACACCATGACAATCTCTGAGGAAAGAAACATGAGTATTCCTCAAGGGGCAATGGAGATGCAGGGTTAGTGCAGCCGGTTATGTTACATAAGCAACATGGGGTTCCGTGGGCAGTGGAAGACTCAAAGGGGATGTCACTCATGGAAAAGTGAAGGATGTCACAATATCGAGGACAAAATGTTCATTTTGGTGAGAATGAAGGCTGCCAGATGGTCAACCTGGGTGTCTTATTGGTATCCTTATGATGTAAGGGAAGAGGAGAAAGACCCCATGTCCATTGTACCCCTAGTACAACCTGGGTGTCTTATTGGTATCCTTATGATGTAAAAGAATAGGAGAAAGACTCCATGTCCATTGGATAGTAGACTCTCTATGGTGAACTCATGGGAGGATGTACATGAAAATTGGGTAGGGTGGACAGACATGGAGAAATTCATGGAGGGAACATTCTCGCCAGTGAGATCAATTACCAAATTAATCACTAAGCATTTATTGAGCACCTGTTTTGTGCCCCCAATCTACATCCTACCCATTGGTCTCCCCCCAAACAATCTACATCCTACCCATTGGTCTGTTTGAAGATTTGACACAATAATTGTTCCACAGACTTCATGAATCCTTGAGTTCCTACGTGGTCAGAGAAAGAAAGACTGGTTGATGAGTTTCTTCTCTGAGCTGCTGCTCTCTGCACTTCTCTACTAGCTCCTTAATATTTCATTTTGTGCTAATGGCAAAGCAAAAGCTAAATTAGACTCCAAAGGTAAATATACGCTCGGAAAGCCGCAAAATTAAAAATATGAAAGAGGGATTGAGTTGTTAATCAGGTGGCAGTGTTTCAAAGGGAGTCGGCAGAATTTTCCAATGAAGAGATGACTTCAGCAGAGAAATTAATCTTTTGTATAGGAAGAAACGAAAGTCATTAAATGTCATTGTCTTATTTTAAAAGAAGCAATATCCTGTCTGATTGCAAGTGCTTAAAGTAGGATGATTAAACAGAAGCCTTATCTCAGTGTTCCAAGGAGAAAATTGGAAAGAACTTATCCAATTATGGATGAGCGAGAGAACAACAGGAAAACTTGGGTAGGTGAGTTAAATGGAAACTTTTAACCATCTTCTGTACTGAGATATAGAGATGATAAACAGCTGGAAAATATATGTTCTCAACTCTACACTGAAAAGTCCGGGAGGTTCACGATGGTGCAACAGTTTAGGGTCCCTTTATCTTCTTTCAGTGCTTCCCAAAGCTGACAGATGTTGAGAGATAGAAGCTGCAAGAAACAATATTAGGAATTCTGGGGAAATTCGGTTGGTTTTGGTTGTGTTAAATGATTCCAGGTAGTTAAGAGGGTGGAGAGGTAGCAAGTAGAAAGCAAGCCTAAGAGGGGAGCCTCTTGGTCCTGTGAGGACTGAGAAGGCAGGAGAATGGGCAGGCTGGCTCCCCGGAGCAAAGTCCTGGGCACCATGCCTTATTTAAGTGCGACTCTTTTCTTAAGTCCCCTAGCGTTTGAGAACAAGGCTCTTTATTCCTTAGCAATGGGCAAAGCCATTGTTTCATCTATCAGGTCATTTTACAATGATACACTTGTGTCTTTATGCTGATTATCACCAGTGCTGAATTGGTGGCCATGGGTGGAGAAGCAAATAAAGGCAGAAGAATATGGAAGGGTTTGGAATGAGGACAGAGAGCTGCTTCGGTAGGGGGGAAACTGGGAGAGGAGGAAAATGAAAAGGTTGTGAGCTGAAGAGGCCTTGGAGGTGGAGATACTCAAAGCAATAACAAGGCCTGGGGTATAGATGGTTGAATTGGAATGGAGGTGACATTTGAGAACTATCTGCATGCTGTCCCTTCTCTGGTTAATACTATTAATTGGTTTTCTAATGTTCTCAGTTTAAATTCTGCTGCTTGATTTTCACAGTCTATACTATGGGTCTAACACTCCCAAAAATGCATCAGGGGAATCCGTGGATGCAGGCAGTCCCTCCACTGGTGGCTGGTTGCAATCCATCCATACTTTCTCATCTAGTACCATGAGATGGGCCTCCTTCTTGCCAAGTCCTTAATTCATCCTGCCAAGGGAATCTTCCCAATGTGCCCGAGCCCTTCCTTCTTCTAAGTCTCTCAACATCCCATGTGTGTCGTCCTGGGGCTATCTCTCTGCTAGCTTTTATTCTTGTCATATTCACAGTTCTCCTTGACTGTCAGCCTTATGCTGATTCTTATGTGCACATCCCAAGACCAGGAATCAAAAGCTTATTGATTAATTTACTGAATATGCTGGAGACCATTACCTGGCAGACATTAGGGATTTTATGCTGCACCGGATATAGTATTATTGATGGACTTGTTTAAATTGGCTGGTCCCATTTTATAGACTAGGACACTTAAGCTAGGAAAAAAAAGAAATCCGATCATTCTATGACCCTCCAAGTTTTTAATGATAAGGCCAATTTCTGATCTGGCCATCTAATGTTCAGATAAAATAAGGGATCTCCAGCTTTCATAGACTACTGGGAACAATAGGAGATGCCTGAATGATGTTTGGGTCTAACCCCTTCACTTGCCAGCTAAGGAGTCTCAGAGAGAGGTGATATAACTAGCCCAAATCAACCTCCAGTTCCATTGATATTCCCGTATTTCCCCTTTCTTCAAAAAGGGACTCTCTTAGTGTTGATGTATTTTCTGAGTAGTTTTCAGCTTGAGCTCTTTGCATTGGAGGTGGCCTAGTACTGACTGTTGGACTTGGGATCAGACAGTTGGATTCCAGGTCTGGCCTGGGCTTCTTCATCTGGCTCGCCCAACAAGGGTTTGGACAAACAGCCTCAGCTCTCAGTCTCAGCTTCTTCACCTGGAACATGAGAGTAATCAAATGGATTCCCCATTGCACCATATTCTTATGCTTTTTAATCTGAGATTGGATCTTGAGCTCTTCTCATTACTGTTAATTTCTACACTGCGGTGCTCCTGTAAGTCTCATCTCTGGGATGGTCCTTCCACTCCCTAGTGAACTTAGCCTACCTGCTCCCTCTTACTGGGTACATTTTTTGGTGTCTTTTTTGTAAAAATGACATAAATCAGACGTATTAGTGAACAACCACCAAAAATTTCCACTTGCTTTCCATCAAGGATTACTCTGACTTTAGAGCCTGAAACACTTAAATCTTGAAGAAAGAAGTCAAGTCCACAGAGAAACTGGACAGAACTCAGGGTGAAACCCTAGTTCTTATAATGGCTCCCATATATTAGCCAACTGAGGCAGGCTCTTTTTGAAGGAGAAGGAGGATAGTTCACTCCTACAGCTCAAGGGTATCCCTTTTGGCAAGGAGTCGATAGAGGGGGCTAATACAGAGAGCTTAGGCTGGTTTGCCACTCAGGTAGGGCTCCTCGGTGCTTGTTGAGAGCTGTTAATAAATAACTCCCCCAACACTTCACCTAGGATTTATTTTCAAAAGTCATTCGTCTTCCAATTGTCCTGAACAAGCATTCAGAGATGCTTTTCCTTCTGTGGACAGCCAAAGGAGCCTTTCGGAGGGGAAATATATGGAATTAAAAATGGACATATTTCTTCTTTAAAAGTAAGGACAAAGGTGAGAGTAGTATATAGCAAGAAACTTGAATGAGGATAATATATTTATTTACCCTTCCCCTAAAATAAACAAATGCCATTTTTTTAAAAGCTATGTCTTCAGAAAAACAGAGAATTTTCAAGTAAAACATTAAGGAACATAATATTTGTTAGCTGAAATAAGACCATAGAAATCTCCACAATGGAAATGTTGACTGAGCCAAGATCCTGGGTGTGAAATGCAAACATTTTCCCCTGGAAATGAAGATATTTTTTATTTATTCATGTCTACCAAGGCCTAAATCAAGATAGAATCTCTTTTCTCTTAAAATAAATTTTGTTGGTATTGTTTTTTGTTTTTACATCACATTTCAAATATATTCCTCCCACTTACCCTTCCCAGTAAGCTGTTTCTTATCAAAAAGAATAAAAAGAGGAAATAAACATCTCAGCAAAACTAACCAATGTATAGAATGAGTCTCACGTTACCTACAGCGTTCCAAACCCCATCTCCAAGTTCTGCAAAGGACTGTGGGATATTGTTTCCTCCTGTTTCTTCTTTGGGGCCAATGTTGACCATTAGAATTTCCCAGCATCCCCTGTTGATCCCTTGGGGGTGATTCTTTCCCTTTGCATTGCTGGAGCCCGTGCGTGTTTATTGTCATCGTGCATTTCCTGACTCAATCTCACTGTCACATCATAGAACTCTTCTAATGAGATTGTGACAAACAATCTAGAAAATAGAAGCATGTGCAGAATTAATTACTGCTTTTCTTCTATGGAGATCATCATTCATTATCTTTTCCCCCCAAACCACCCTTTTTCCTGACTTCTCAATTTCTTCAATGACATTATTCCAGTCATCCAGGTTCTTAAGTTCAGGGCCATCTTGGACTCCTCATCTCCCTTACCCTCCCTCTGTCCCTGTCTTTCTGTTCCCATAGCCAATACCCTATTTCAGGCCCTCATCATTTCTTGTGTGAACTTTTACAATAGTTACTGAATGGGTCTTCCTGCCTTTTTTTTTCTCATTCTACTCCAACCTATCCTCCCCACAGCTGTCAAAGAATTCTTAAGGTACAGATCTCCCCAACCCTCTATTCGGCATTCAAAGCCTTCACAATCTGCCTCCCCCTCACCTTTCTGATTGATTGCACATCAACATCTCACAATCTCTGTGAGCTGAACTGGCTTCCTGGTCTTCCCTGTCATGGCATTCTACTTTTCATTTCTAGACCTTTGCATGGGTTGTCTTCCATGCATGGAGTACTGTCCCTCTTCCCCTTTTTTGACTTCGAACTACACCTTGGACAGCTTCACTGTGTAATCTTGGTCTTCCAGCCTTCCTACTTTTGTTTTTCCTTTTCCTTTTCTTTTTTTCTTTCTTCTTTCCTTTTTGGTGACAAATAATTCCAGGGAAAATGTGAATTTTATTAACCCTAAATTCCTCTTGGACCTTTTCTCCGGTTCTTAATCCATAAATGGCTCATTATTGTCTCACCTTCATGTGGTCCTCCATTCCGCTGTTTATCCCTGGATTCACTTCAGGGAATGTTTTAATCTGATCTCCAGGCTCAACTTCACCTCAGACATATTGTGTTCCTGGGAAAACGACTTCCCTTCTGCACCTCAGTTTCCCCATCTATTTTAATGGGCATTGGTGGGGAGGTTATATGAATAATAAGCAACACATGTTGCATGCTGTGCTTCATGAGCTCCAGTGGGGCTGTAGGAGCATGTTACAATAGAACTGAAAGGAATAATTATGATAATAATCATTTCCTAATGTGTTTCTTTCCCTTGATACCTAATGAGTTAAAGTCCCCCCCACAATGCTCCACCTCCCCCACTTCCTTGGCTCTCTGAAATTCCACCAATTGTCCATCATTTCCAGGAAGAATGACCCGAAGCATCCGAACCTTCTGGATTTGTTGTCCTTTGTTATTTTGGAAGTCACTGTTGGAGCCTCCCCAAACTCTTAGGCTGAGGTCCAGGCCGACTTTCCTTTGTTCCCAGCCTTTCATTTTTTTCCCGGGACTGCCCAGGCTCATCTAGACAGCCTTCTCCAAACCACAACAATGGCAACAGAAACGGCCAAAACAGCTCTTTCTAGCCTCAAGAGTCCTCTAGGAATAGTAAATGCTCAATAGATGGTCCAGAAGGCCACCCTCCATGTGGGCATCTCGGGAAGGAGACCCCCCGGCCAAGGCTGAAATAGCTTGGATGGATTTCCCAGGCTCCCCTATTGGCCTGGTACTGCCCCGAGGAAGAGGGAGCAAAGGACCCTCCTTTGCCCCTCTTCCATTTAACTTCTTCTGTTCATTAAGTAGTGTCTCAGTAGCCAAGAAAAGTTAATTTGCCTTCCTATACCCACAGAGCCCTGTTTGTTTATCCCCGGTAATCTTTGGGGAAGAACAATTACCCACAACCCCAGTCTGTGTGTTCAGAAACAAGCGGTAACTCTCCACCTGGATCATTCAGAGAGAAGACAGCTGATGTTGGCAACTGTCCTAGGTGCTGATCGATGGATGCCTCTTCAAGGACTCCCCAGAGGAGACCTTCCTTCCTGAAGAAGTGGCCAGCCGGGGCTCAGGTGATAGAGCCCAGGGGAGCTCGGAGATGCCCTAGTTCATGCTCCTCTTCTTCCAGAGTGAACCAGGCAGGGTGAGAGCCATGCCCAAAGCCACCCAATAGTTAGGAATGCCCCTGACTCCATACCAGCCCACCTCTGCTTATTCCACTAAGACTCACAAAGAAGGATTTGGAGACCCCCGGTCCTCTGGGAAGTCCATGTATTAGTCTTTGGGGCTTAGGGTGTGGCTTTGTTTTTGTAATAAATAATGATGAACGGGGAGGAGTCAGACTTTTGTTCTCATTGGTGGGGGAACCTCTTGGTGTGGAAGTTCCTTTCTCTGATGTAGATCACAACACCCGGGCTACTTCTAATTTTGGAGTTGTCTGGACTAGAGAGAAGTGGCTTGTTCATGCTCACATACCACTATAGGTCAGAGACGGGTCTAGAACCCAGGACTTCCTGACCCCAATCCGTCTTCAGTTCTGGTTACTCCTCGTTCTCTCTAGAGACACATGACAAACATCCTTTTGTCAGCAAAAGTAACTCCAGCCTTTCCCCGGTCCTCCTCCCCTCTACCTACTCCAATCCATCCTTCACTCCACTGCCAAAGTGCTCTTCCTAAAGCACAGACCTGGCCGTGTCACTTGCTTCCTCAGTTACTTCTGCTGGCTTCCTGTTGTCATAGCGCCTTGTTTAGCTTTCAAAGCCCCTCACCACCAGGCCCGCCTCACCCTTCCAAAGTCCTTGTGTATTAGTGTCCCCATGACGCTCTCTGGTCCAGGCAGACGGGCTTTGTCTCTGCTCCACAAATCGGACTCTTCTGGTCCGTCCCTTCGCACCAGATGTACCGGTTTTAGAGTCTTCTGGAACCAGCTTAAACATTTCCTTCCCGTGGAGTCTTTCCTGCCCCGTCTCCCTCTCTCCCCCGGATTCTGGTGCTTCTCTTCCCTCAGCGCCGAGCTTCCATTTTGCTTCTACGGTGTCCATATTCATACCTGCACGTGTTGCCATAGAATCACTCATGTCTGTGGAGCCCATTGTGGGGCGTGGGCTGGGCGAGGTGTCCCTGAGCACTGGGAACAGCTGAGCTTGTGGACGGCGAGTGAACGTACAGTACACCTAAGGGATGCTCAGTCAGGCTCCAGAATGAACAATCTGGTGGGACTTTCAGCACATCCCCCCTCCCCTCCCTTACTGAGGATGTGTAAGGACCAGCGGGAGGGGGGCAGGGCAGTGGAAAGATGGCTCAGTTAGAAACAAGATCAAAGCAACTGGTCATGTTTGTGTTGGAGAAGAGAAGCTCAGGAGGGACACGGTGGGAATCTCCACCTCTCGGAAGAATGGGGCGGGGGGAGCTTTGTCTGAGAGCAGGCCCGGAAGCAATGGGAATGGTGTCAGACAGGTGAGACTTTATGTCAGGAAGAACTTCCTGACACCCAGATGTCCCAGAGTGGATTGAGCTCTCTGAGGAGGGGCAGCTGCCCCCTCCCCCAAGTTCCTCAGCAGATGCTGGGAGGGAAACTGCTGACAGGCTTTTTGTCGCCGCAGTGCCAGCAAGATGGCCACCGAGGTCCCATCAGGCCTTGAGACCCTGCCTCTCTATGGCTGGGCCCAATGGCCTCCCTTCCCTGGCATCTGTTTCAGGCATCAAGTCAATGCCCGTTGGTGGGACTGGGCGTGAGCCGGGCCCTGGGCCGTGGGGATGTGGGAAGCACGGTCCTTGCCCTGGGGGGGGGGGGGGGGGGAGACAAGATGCGGCAGCCGTGTACACGTGGGGGAGGGGGCGCAGAGCCTCCAGCTCAGAATCTTCTGGGTTTTTCTCCAAGAGGCCATAGTTGATTGGTACCAAACTGGCCCCCACCACGAAGCTCACCTCGGTCTCAGATCCAGTTTCCGCCATCATTTCCACGGACTCCTCCAGAGCCTGGGACATGGCCCGAGATCTGCCGGGACGATTCCCGACGTTGCAGTGATTCGAGAAAGATCTGGATCCTTAAGATTTTAGTTTCTGGGATTGAAAGCCAAAATTCATCCGACCCAGTCTCCTGCCTAACACATGAAGGAACCGAGGCCCAGGAGGCAAAAGAAACTCGCGTCCTGCAGAGAGCGAGGGGCCGTGGGGTCTGAGATCCAGAGCTTCTGGCTCCGTGTGTGGGCACTGCCCGCCGCGCTCCGCCGCCCTCCCCATCATCAGCTGCACCCCAGCAGCGACATGTGTTGGGGGAACCGGGTGACAAATTACGCGCGTTGTTCCTGTCGCGTCCAATTTCAGGCTCCGTGTGCGTTCACCCATCCAGCCCGGCGGTCACTCGCTTCCCGGGGCCCACTCTGTTTCTCCAGACCCAAATGGGTGAGCTCTTGTTTCCATGACAACCACTCATCTGTGGTTATTTGAATGCATGTCACCATGAAGGCTGAAGCAGCTCCGGAGCCGCCATGCTCCGTCCCCACAGCCCCAACGCAGCGTCTCATTGTGCTGTCCCCCGCGCAGGGAGGGAGGGGCAGAGCTTCCCCAAGGCGCCCGAGGGCCCGCCAGCCATTTTGTTCCCACCTCCCCTCTCTTCCCCCCGCCCCAATATATGGATTGCCAGAGGACGGACTTTTTTTGGTATAGAAATGTCTCTGGTTCCCCTTGCTCCTCCCCCACCCCCTTGTTGGGAATGATCTCCCAGCTTCTTGTCCATCTTTGTCCTGTCACCTTGAGGAGCTGAAATACACACACACACTCACAAACACACACTCACACACTCACACAACACACTGACACTCACAGAGACTCACACTCTCTCACACACTTACACAACACACTCACAACCACATACTCACACACACTCACACATACACACACACTCATGTGCACACACACACTCACACAGTCACACTCACACTCACATACACACACACTCTCACACATACACACACACTCTCACACATACACAGTCACATTCTCACATACACAGAGTCACAGTCACACTCACACTCACACACACACCCCACATACACATCTGGCATTGTTTGTATGACTAAAGTTACCAGGATTTTGACCTCTTGATAAATACTATGTCATTAAAAAAAAAAAAAAGCATGTGAAATGACAAAAGCCAATTTATCAAACAGCGACTGTGATCACCTCCAAACACGCATTTCCATTAAATTTCCATTGACCTTTCTCGCAACTGATCTCTGGAGTTATGGATTGAAGACTTTCATCTCTTGGTTTCCTTGGCAAAATAAGAGCCCTCCTCTCCCCTGCCCAATCCAGGCTTTCCTTGTAACTTCACGTTCTCTGATCCTGTGGCTGTGGCGGCTTCTTAGAACGGCGAAGATTATCATCTATTCCTCTCTTATTCAGTGGCTGCTCGTCCATGTCTTCCCAGAAATCTTCCACAGGAATTCACTCTCCCGAATTTTGCCCCCTGGTTCCTGAAGTCTTTATCTCGGGGGCTGACAGAGACTCCCCCCTCCCCCAAGGAACTTCTAAGTCTTTAGGGGCTAAAGGACTTTTAACTTCAAGTTTAAAAACTGGGCTTATAATGGCCTTTGGGCTACTTCCCCCCTCTAGTTACATGACCAGCCAGTCCCACAGGGAATCACCACAGAGAGGGTAAATAAGATCACAGACCCAGACCCAGAGGGATCTCAGAGGCCGCCTGGATCAACCCTCTCATTTTACAGATGTGGAAACTGAGGCCCAACTAACTCCAGGTTGACCAGCAGAAGAAGCCAATAGAGGATTTCAAGCCAGGTCTTCTGACTCCTAGGGCTTTTACACCATGTGTTTGTGCGGGAGGAGCCATTGGAGCTATACTGTGCTAAACTCTTTGTGCCTCTCATTCATTTCTCCCTTGCCCGTCAGGTCACTCACGATCCTCATCTAAGCTTAGGGTTTCTGTGATTCACGTACAGAGTTACTGGAAAAATTTTGGTATAAAAACCCAGGGAAGGGGTTAGGAGGAAGATAATGATTTCCATTTTGGACAGACTGAGTTGAAGATCTACCGGACATCCGATTCAAAATGTCTGAAAGGTGATTGGAGATGGGAGAGTAGGAGGCAGTAGAGAGGCTGGGGCAGGAAAGGAGATTTAAGAAACATGAGCACATAAGAAAAGACAAAGGGGATGATTACAGAGAAATCTGGAAAGACTTAGGAACCGAGGCAAAGGGAAGTGAGCAGAACCAGAGGAGCGCCATACACAGGAATAGAAATATGATGATCAGCTCGAATGACAGCTATTTTCAGCACTATAATGGTACAAGACAATCCCAAAGGACTCCTGAAGAAACTACTGTCTACCTCCAGAAAAATTGCCTAAATACAGACTAATGCATACTTTTTTCTTCCCCTGTTCTCCCCCTTCCTTCCTTCCTTTCTTCCTTCCTTCCTTCCTTCCTTCCTTCCTTCCTTCCTTCCTTCCTTTCTTCCTTCCCTTCTTCCTTCCTTCCTTGTTTCCTTCCTCCCTCTATTCCTCCCTCCTTTCCTCTCTTTCCTTTTTTCTTTCTTTCTTTCCTTTTTTCTTTCTTTCTTTCTTTCTTTCTTTCTTTCTTTCTTTCTTTCTTTCTCTTTCTTTCTTTCTTTCTTTCTTTCTTTCTTTCTTTCTTTCTTTCTTTCTTTCTTTCTTTCTTTCTTTCTTTCTTTCTTTCTTTCTTTCTTTCTTTCTTTCCTCCTTCCCTCCCTTCCTTCCTTCCTTCCTTTCTCTCTCTTTCTTTCTCTTTCTTTCTTCTTCCCCTCTTTCCTTCCTTCCTCCTACTTTACAAAATGACTCATATGGAAACGTTTTATATTTTTGCATATATATTACATATCAGATTGCTTACCATTTCAAGGAGGTGAGAGAAAAGGGGAAGGAAGGAGGGATGGAATTTGGAACTCAAAACTTAAAAAAAAGTTTAATTTTTCTTAATATGTAATTGGGGAAAATAAAATGTTAAAAGAATAAAAATAGAGGAGGTGTCGGTTTGCCTTGGCCGAAAAAAAAAAAGAAACATGAACATAGAGATGGTAATTAAATCCATGGAAACTGCTAAGGTCACCAAGTAAAGTAGTGTAGAGGAAAAAGGAAAGAAGGCCCAAAGCAAAGACCTGAGGGGATATCTATAGTTAGAAACCATGATCTGGAGGAGGATCCAGCAAAGGATACAGAGAAGGAATGGTCAGAGAGGGAGGAAGAGAACCAGGAGAAAGGGCTGTTCTAAAAATCTGCAGAGAAGAGAATATCAAGAAGGTGAGCGTGATCAACAGCATTCAAGATTGCAGAGAGGTCAAGGACAATGAGGATGGAGAAAAGGTCACTGGGTTTGATAATTAGGAGATCATTGGTTACTTTGGGGAGAGCACTGATAAGATTGGAAGCCAGATTGTAAGAAAGAAAATGAGAGGAGAGAAAGTGGAAGCACCTATTGTGGATGGAGTTTTGCCCCAAGGAGTAGAAGAGATCTAAGATAATAGCAAGGATGTAAGGATCAAGTCAGGGTTTTATGGTTATGTTTTCCTTTTCTTTTTTGAGGATGGGGAAAACATGGACCTGTTTGTAGGGAGTAGAGAATGAGCCAGTAGAAAGGGAGGGGTTGAAGAGAAGTGAGGCAGTGAGGATGACAGAAGGAACAATCTGATGGAGGAGACTGCATGGAATGGGGCTGCTTTTGCAGGGGTTAGTCCTGGTAAGGAGTGAGGGCATCTCTTCATGGGAGATAGAGGTGAAGGAGAAGAAAGGAGTAGAAGGCACCTGAAGGATGGGAGATGAGGAAGAAGGGAAGAGAGGAGCCTCACGGTGAAAGGCCTGAATTTTTTCTGTAAAATATGAGGCAAAGATCTCAGCTTTTTTTGACTTGCCAAATGGATCCTGTTACTGGAGGGAATGTCAGTATGCTAGTGCCCAAAGAGCCAGTTGTCTATTTATTTCTGTTTATGCCCACAGACCCATTAGCAACTTTTTTTCTTGTTTTCTCTTCAAGTATTAAGTGGCAGATATGTATTCTAAAAATTAGTTAGTTAGAGTGGCTCTATTCCTCCATCTAAAGGGAGAAAATGAAGAATTTTTTTGTGGGCAAGGCAGGGGGGATTAGAAGTTAATAGTGATGGGAAAAGGAACCTTGGGAGATCTAAGGAAGGATGAAAAGATTTGGAAAAGCCTCAATGGTGAATGAGAAAGTGAGCTGATAAGGGAAGTACACCAGGATTGCCGAGCAGCAGCGAGTGTCCAGGTGAAACTGTATAACAAATTTTCAGTGGATCGAGTCAAAATAGTTGGGTGATTTTCTTGAATTCAGAGATACATTTTTGTAGTGGTTGTAGTTCAGCCCTGCCTGCCTCTTCATGAGCCCAGTTTGGGATTTTCTTGGCAGAAATACTGAGGTGGTTTATCCTTTTTTTCCTCCAGCTCATTTTACAGATGAGCAAACTGAGGCAAATAGTATTAAGTGACTCATCTAGGATCACATGGCTAGTAAATGTCTGAGACTGGATTTGAACTTAGGTCTTCCTGACTCCAGATCTGACACACTGTATATTCCACTACCTCTCTCTCAATGGTAAAAGCACTGGCTCTGGGATCAGAAGACCTGTCTACCTCTGACTCTTACTAACTGAATGATGTTGGCAATTCACTTGCCCTATCTGGACCTCAGTTTCCTCTTCTGTAAAAAAGGAATTAGATTAGACAAACTCTAAGATCTGTTTCAGCTCTAAATCTCTGTTGCTAGGATGGATGATCATAAAAATTATCCTCCTGATTCTACCTATTTCTCTTTGTTTCTCGCGTTTCTCTGAATTCCTCCTAGGTCTCGTTTCTTCAGGCACCATGATATCCGAATGCAGTCAAATGCTATCATTTACATGGCCATTTCCCAATGAATGGGCACTCAATCTGCTTCCAGTTGTACAGTGTCGCAGTTACTGTGTACAATTTTCTCCCGGTTCTGCTCACTTCGCTCTGCATCAGTTCATCTGAGTCTTTCCAGGTTTTCATTTCTTAGGGAAAGATAATATTCCATCATAATCATATACCACAACTTGTTTAGTCATCTTCCAACTGATAAATGTTTCCTCACTTTCTAGTTCTTCGCTACCATAAAAAGAGCTGCTGTGATTGTTTAAGATTTTTTTGTTGTGATTGTTTTTTTTTGTGTGTGATTTTTTGTGATTGTATGAATGGGTCCCTTTTTAAAAAAAATCTCCTTGAGATTTAGACTTGGAAGCAGCATGAAGAACCACAGCCTGATGCATATCAATGCTAAGGATGCCCAAGTCGTCCCTGCTGGGTCCAGCACTCTCCCTCCGGGGCCCTTCTGTTACCAACACGGGGAGCATTTAGATAAAGAGCTCTCCTCGGGTCCCTACTCCTGTCCTGGCCAAGGTCATCTCCTCAGAGCTAAGCCAGAATCGATGAGCTTGTTTGGCTTATAGATACAAATAGATGCTGCTCTTTTTTTTTTTTTTTTTTGACTTGCCAAATGGATCCAGTTGCTGCCTTCGAGGGAATGTCAGTATGCTAATGCCCAATGAGCCAGTTGTCTATTTATTTCTGTTTATGCCCGCAGACCCATTAGCAACTTTTTTTCTTGTTTTCTCTTCGAATATTAAATGGCGGAGCCGTATTCTAAAAATTAGTTGATTAGCTTGTTAGAGTGCCTTTTCGTGGGCGCGTTCCTCCGTACCAAAGGGAGAAAATGAAGGTAATTTTGTTGGCAGGGAAGGGATGATTGGGAGCTGACTGCAGAAAGATGTGTTATGTCACCGTAATGAGGGAGTGTAATATCTTCATTTGCATCAATATGGAAATCACTAGCGGCTTGACAGCCTCCGAGATCTTTTAGCCGTGCAGGGGCTCTGGCATTATCCAGGCAGCCCTGATTATGAAAAATAGTGTGTTTTCTTTTTAAAGAGAAACCTGAGTTATCAATCAACCCCACCAATTACCGTGGGGGGATCGCAGCCGGAGAGACCCGGGACCTGGGCTGCCGGCAGAACCACACCTGAGGAGACAGAGAGCCCCGAGAGCCAGGGATGCAGTCACTGTAGGGCAGTCGTTTGGATTAATTAGGCCTGGTAATGAAAGAGTTGTTAATGAGAGGGGCACCTCACCTGCCCGGGTGCCTAGGAGCCAGAGCTGTTTCTTTTCCCCACATAAACAAAGCCTAAAATAATCTCATCAACAACAGTAATGATGCTGGCATTCACCTAGTACTTTCTAGTTTGCTGAGGACTTAACCAGCGCCATCTTGTTTGAATCCCTGTGAAGTAAGGTTATCACTATCCCCATTTCACAGACAAGGAAACAGTCTTAGGCAGGTTAAAGCATCTGCCCAGGGTCATACAGCCAGAGAGTGTCTGAGGCAGGATTCAGGGGATCGTAGAAAGACCTGCGTGTTCACTGACTGGTGCCGAGAGCTGCTTGGAGATCACACCTTCTTCCCATGGGGGAATGGGGCTGGGGGACAGCTGAAAGGACAGACTGGGTTAGCTGGCTGTGGGGAACGGCAAGGGATCCCAAGCTTCCCGGATGGAGAACAGTGTAGCCTCAGAGCTGGCAAGGTCCAGCCGGTCCAATGCCCTCTTTGGAGTAGAACTTAAACTTTTCCCACTCACGACCCCTTTTGGCCCAATAAATTTTTATGGGACCCCTGATATTTCGGTGTATAAAATAGGCGTACAAATCCAACATTTACTGATGCTAAGTCCTAATTTTGCAATGCCAGCATTCAGTTAGGAGACGCCATACGGAGGCTCTGGATGACAAGACCCTCACTGAGTGCCAAGGAGGACCATCTCCTGCAACCCTCTCTTTTACAGGTGAGGAGCCTGAGGCACAGGGCAAGGCCACTCTTGAGCTTTTGCACCCAAAGTCACAAAGGGAGTTAGTGACAAGAAGCCAGGGCTTCTTGACTTGATTGATTCATCCAGCACATTATGTTTTCCTCAACCAATTTCTTTTTCATACCAGTTCCTGCCCAACCCAACTAACTTCATGTTATCAAAATTTTTAAAAAATGTTTATTGAATCACTTAATTTTTATATCCTAAGAATTCCTGTCAATGCTCCCTCCTCCCTTGCTGCCTCCCCCTCTTCCCCAACTTGAATCTTTCCCATGTTAGAGATGTCTGGCTCCTAATGACTGTAGAGAGCTGATTGTTAAATGTTCAGTGTGAGTTTATGTTTCCAAATTGACAAATGATACCAATCAGATCTTGACTGGTTGTTTTGTTGATTGTCTGGACTTAAGAAAGCGATACAGAAAATGGAAACAATGCGATTTTTTTTCCCTGATGAGATGGTTGTTAAATATTTGCCAGCATACCTCCTCATCTAGCAAAGGAGCACAGATATTTTCTCTGAAGTGCAGAACAAAGCAGCTTCAGCTGTGTGTTGTGACCCTAACTGCATGTGGGGGTCATGAAAAGATTGGCAACAGGAAAAGGTATCAAATAGTCTGACGAGATTTAATTCATTATGTAAAAATAAACAAGGACATCTATCTCATTAGTATGCAAATTTGCTTTCATCTTTATTAATGGTAAAATTATAAATATACCCTAAATTGTTTTAAAATAAATTTATGGTTTATTATCAGTACGGTTTTGATTGTATGACTATTTTATAGACCTATATATCTGGCGTGGTATAAAAATTTCTTGGGTGGAAGATTCTGGGAAGACGACAAAGTAGGTTGGTAAATTTCAAGCTCTCCAGATTCCCCCACAAACAGACCAAACTTGCACCTTACAGCAAATATAGACTAGTGAAAACTCAGGAAGACTTGGAGCAGAACAGGGTCCTCCATGCATTGTCCAAGAAGATCTGAAAAAGGCCCAGGGCTGGGATTAATCCATGTGAAGTGCAAACACCTCCAGGCTAGCTCTGCAGAAACCCTAAGCGGGGAGCCCCGGTGGGAGCTGGGTGTGACTGGAGCCTCAGCAGGAGCCACAGAAACTCTCACCTCTGGACCCCATGAGGATTCAAGGTCAGAGTCCAGGAAGACTGAGAGAAACCTGGTTGATTTGGAACAACAGCCCAGCTGTGCTGTGGGGACGCAGCCCTTGGGTGAGAAGGACAGCACACCAATGAGTGCAGAGGCAGTGAGAGAGGGACACACTGCTATGGATGAGCATTTGCAGGAGGGGGGAGCTGTTGGTTTGGGGTTCCAGGTCAGAGGGAAGAGCTGAAGGGAAGCTTGAGGGACCACTCTTCCTCCCCATGATTAAAGACGCATACATGAATACTTCTTATTTTTTTTTAATGAACAGGCTAAGAAGAAAGAAGCCCACCATAGAAACTTAGTATGGGAACAGGGAAAACTGGGGTCATCTTCAGAGGAGGACACTTAAGTAAAAAACAATTCTACCCCGAAGAGTAATGTGAAGTGGCTCCCTGCCCAGAAAAAAATTATAGAAGAGCTCATAAAAGAATTTAAGAATCAAATGAGAGACATTGAGGAAAAACTATATATATATATATATATATATATATATGTATGTATGTGTATATATATATATATATATATGTATATATATAAGAAAAACAAGATTATGAAAAAAAATTAACCAACTGGAAAAAGGAGAGATAGATATGTATGTGTATGTATATATCTACATATGGATACATAAACATATATGGTGGGGAGGATAAAAGGGGGGGAAAGAATAAAGTAATAAAGGTACATAGCAGAGAACAAAAGAATAATTTACAAAGACGTAAAGAAAAGGACACTCAGTAATATAATTTTTCTACAAATATATGTATATATATTTTCTTGAACAAACAAAAAATAAAAAATATAAAGAAAAAAATTCCTTGGGTGATAAAGGGTCATGAATGGAAAAGGTTTAAGAAGTTGTAGGGTATTCTAATGGAAGCTATAAAGAAGATTCCTGCACTGGGTGGGACATTGCACTAATCATTTTTGTGGTGTTTTCCAATTCTAAGATTATTTTATTCAATGATTTTTCCCCTAGAATGCTCAGCACAGTACTGAACACATGGTGATTATTTAAGAAAGATATCTTTAATAAAACTAAGTTGACTTAAGGAGTCTTAGTGTAGATAACCTTTGCCCCCAGCAATAGTCTTAGTTGAGAAAAGGGCACTATATTTCATGATCTCTTTTCTGAACTCATGACCAGTTTTCAGTTATTAGGACAGAAGCTTACTTTTCATGAATTTTCCTATACATTGTTATCATTGCGGGCTGCTCTGCATTAGCTCAGGGTAAGAGAAGGAAGAATAACCCGGTGGATAGAAAAGCAGCTTCAGAATCAGGGGACCAGATTCAAGCACTTCCCCCATCTGTGGGAGGTGATTCTGGCTGTGTGACTGGGGATAAGTCCACTCACTTTTCAATGCTCAAGGTAACTCCCTATGTCTATAAATGGCATAGGAAGTGCTTAGCTATATTAGAAGAGTGAATTTCCTCACCTGGGAATGCCCTATACCAACAAAATCCCAGGTTCAGTCCCATTCCTCTATAGGAGTCTTCCACATTTCTCTGTTATTTGTCATTTTTGTAGTTGCATCATGACCTTTTTAGCATTGTTGTATGTAAGGGGGAATGAAAAGAGACTGGGCAAAAAATGGGGAGGAAGAAAAGAGATGGTGGGAAATCAGTCCTTCCCTTTTACCCAGGAAGATACAGAGGCAGAGTCTTAGCTCAAGTCACTGAGATTCCCCTCAAAACTGACATTTGGCCCCAGGTCCTTCCCGCTAGCCTACATTGCCTCTGTAATGCAGCAGAAATGACCTCCCCCCTCCCCTCCAAGGCAGTCCTGCTACTTGTGGGACTCTGGGTAAGTTGACTCAATTTTCTGAGCCTTGGTTTCTTTATCTGTAAAACAGGAATGATAACATCTGCTTTGGCAGTTTCCTACTTGGATATTTTAGTGAGGATTCAATGAGCTAATAAATGAAAAACCACTTGGGGAACTGCTGAAGGTCACACAAATGTAAGCTGTTTTGCTAAGGAGGAAGATGGAGCCGCCAATAGGAATGCCTCCCGGACTGGTGGCCGTTTCCCAGGGACAGCCCATGCCCTTTGCTAGGAGTGCTGCTCTCCTAGGAGGGGAGGAATGTGCGCCTGCAGCCAGAGACGTTGGCACCTCACCCCAACACACAGCTGGGAACAAAACACCCCGGGAGAACTAAGATGAAGTAGCTGTGGGGAAAGACACAATCACCCAGGCATTTGGAAACGAGGGCTGCTGCTGCCGCAGTAGGGACTGAGCCAAGGGCATAAAGGAGCCAGGAGGGGAGGGACAGCTCCGGGACTGGCGAGAAAGGATGAGGAGGGAGGACTGGCCGGGAGCTGTCCAACTGCTTTTAGATCTTAGCCTACTTCTCATCTTCCTAGCCCTTTGGGACTAGCTGTCTACCTATAGCCATAGGTTTGTCTCATTCAGGTCTTCTCTCAAAATGAGCAGCAAGGGAGTGTTGGGGATAGAATGTGGGATTTGGAATTGGAAAGACCTGGGTTTCGATACTGCCTCAGATACTTGCTAATCATGTGACCCTGGACAAGTCATTTAAACACTCATCCAAAAAATAAATAAATAAATAAATACTCATCCATAAAATGGGGATAAAAATAGTCCCAATCTGATTGGATTTTTGCAAAATGTTAGCTACCAGTGCTAGGGCTAGCAATGGAAGATTTCCATAGAGCCCAGATAAGTGAAACAGGCAGACAACTCTTCCTATACAGTTGATTCATTAATGTTAACTTAATCTTTCAAATATTAGCCTAGTTTGAGTGATATGGGTAACCAGAATGGTGTTTTATGCCCAGAACCAACTGACCTCCTACATGTACTCAAAATCACAGGAAGGTCTGTTCTATCCAGGAACCTCAGAAGCAGGACATTCTGTGTCTCTATGACCCCGAGTAGGTTGGGTTGCCTCTGTCACTGGGATGGTACAAGTGTATTCACATTTTTCTGTTCCGCGGTATCTGTGATATAAGGAGCTTTGTGGACTGCTGTCCACTCCTTAAACACACTGGTAGTCAGACAGCGGGTGCAGAGGCAAGAGCAGTCATCACAAGAGCTGGCTTTGACTAACACTTTGACATTTAGACCTCTGCGACTATGGGCAAAACACTTAACCTTTCTTCTCTGGGTCTCAATTTCCTCAGCTGCAAAATGAAGATAACAGTTTAAACTTTCACCTGCAACTGTGTGAGGAAAAACTTTTTAAAAAATTAAATTTTCAAATTGATGAAAATGTATCTTTCTTTTTCCTTCCTCCTCCTCCTCCTTCACTGCAAAAGAAAAAAAAAAGAATCAAACCCCTTGTTGCAAATATGAACAAATTAGTTTTCTTATTGGTAATCTAAAAAATGTCTTAATTTGCACAACATTTCCCGTGTAGAAGGTGAACAACATATATCATTATGAGTTCTTAGAATTGTGGTTGGACATTGTGTTGTGAATTACTCAATCTTTCAGAATTGATTATCTTTATAATATTTTTGTTGCTCTATAAATGGTTCTTCTAGTGTTATTTACTTCACTCTGTATCAGTTTGTATAAGTCTTCCCAGATTTTCCTGAAACCATCCCCTTTGCCATTTCTTACATTACAATAGTGTCTCATCAAATTTATATGCCATAATTGATTCATTCATTCCCCAACAGACAATGGTGTCCTTTCAGTTTCCAATTCTTTCCCACCACAAAAAGAGCTGCTGGAAATATTTTTTGTATATATGGGTCCTTTCCCTCATTTAAAAAAAAATCTTGTTAGGAAATAGACCTAATATTGATTCTACTGGATCAAAGGGTATACACAGTTTAATAACATTACTTTCTAGAATGTCCGGACCAACTTTGTTCACAGTTCTATCGATCATTCCATTTCCACCAGTCCCTCAGGCATTTCTCATTTTTCCTTTTCTGTTAATGTTGTCAATGTGATGAGTTGAAGTGGTTATTTTAACCACTTAGAGTTATTTTAATTTGTATTCCTCTACTTATTAGTCACTTAGGATATCCACCCACATAGCTATTGATAGCCTGCATTTCTTCTTTTGAAAAGTGTCTGTTCATATCCTTCCACTATTTATCTTTTTGAGAATGGTGCTTATTCTTATAATTGCCCCAGTTGCAGATACATGTCAGAAATGAGCCTGTTATCAGAGAAATTTGCTGCAAATATTTCCCCCATTTACTAGTTTCACCTTTAAGTTTGTCTGCATTAGTTTTGTTTGTGCAAAAACTTTAAAATTTTATGCAATCAAAATCGTCTGTTTTACTATCTGTTGTTCCATCTCTTGCTTGCTCATGAACTCTTCCCTATCCTTGAATCCTTGGAGTTTGCTTCTTTAATATCATATTTTAATCTCCTACATGAGTTATATCTTACTATGGTCTCTGTGACTTCCCCCACCTTCAGTAGAGTAAGTAAATTGATAAGTAGCCAATGTAAGCTAACAAAGACTAAGAATTAAGAGTGGAAGGAGAACTTAGAAGCCACTTGCCCAAATTCCTTCCACATTAATGAAGGTCATGTCTGGATACTATATGTTAAATTGCCATCGAGGAAATATTAAAAGACCTGATAAATGACCCTCAGTTTGCAAGCTGTATGTAAGCACCAGACATGCAGTTAAACCAGAAAAATGTTATGTTAATAAGACATCTTTAACTTTGAGATGACATTGCTATACCAACGAGCCAATCCCAATGTGGTCTGGGTTAGGTCACCTCCACCAAAACCCTTTAAGAATGGGATCTCCAAACCCTGACCTTTGAAGACTCCTTCAACTTTTACAGGTTGGTGCTATTCAAGGTTTCCAATTTCCATATAAAGTTACTCAAGTGTCTCCATGCGTACCTCCACTCTTCCATTTCTTTGAGTTCTCTGCCCCCATTCCACTCTTCATGTGCCATCTTGGCCATCTACTTCTATACTGTATCTATTCCTTATTAAAGTGTGATCCCTGATTTCCATCAGCATGATCTTTCCCAGAGAGTATCTAAAACACTGACCTAATTGAGAAGAGCTTTGTAGTCTCCTTCCTAAAGATGTAAACAGGACACCTGGACTGGGAATTAATTTTCCAATTAATATAATGGATCAGCTTGATGCCATCAAGTTACTGGTAGAAAATAAAGACTGATAAAGGAATCACATGGCCTTTTTCTTCCCACTGGGACCTCCCCTCATGCTTAATAGAACATTTCCCATTTTGATCTCATATTAGTGTAAGGCTGACGTATTGGTCCGTCCCAACCATTCTGATTTGCACTTTTCTGACCAGTTTTTGTCAGATACTGAATTCTTACCTTGATATTTAGGATCTTTGGGTTTAAAGAACCCCACACTAGTCCTTTGCTTCTGTATGTACCCATATATTGTATATATGCTTCTTTAGATTTCTTAACCAGTAACAAGTTGTTTGAGTGATTACTGCTTAATATATAATATGGGATCTAATATTGCTAAGCTCCTTTCTTTTTTCCCTCTCTCCTTTTTTCTTATTTATTCTATTGACATTCTAGATCTTTTGTTCCTCCAGATGAATTTTGTTATTTTTTTCTACCTCCATAAAAGAGTCCTTTGGTAGTTTGATGGGTTTGAATAATTTTGGGAGTGTTACCATTTTTTCTGTTGGCCTAACCTACTCATGAAAAATGAATATTCTCCAATTATTTAAATCATTACTTGTGTAAATAATGCTCTCTAGTTGCATTCATATAGTTCTTGTGTGTATTATGGCAAGTAGACTGCCAAATAGTTTATACTTTAAATGAAATTGTTATCTTTTCCTGCTGAATTTGGGAGGGAGAGCTCTAGGTCTTTCTAGGGATTCCTGGGTGTCCTCCAGCTAGACAACACTGAGGGATTGTAGGGTCAGAGCAGGGAACATTGTACAATGGACTTGAGTTCAAATTCTGACTGTTCTTCTTGCTGACTGTACAACTTTAGGAAAGGCATTTAACCTCTGGGCCAGTTTCTTCCTCTGTGAAATGAAGGGATGGGAGTACAGTGGGTGGCTTCTGAGCTCCTTCGCAGTTCTAAATCTTGGGCCCGGGAGGATGGATCCAAAGTGACTTGTGCAGGGTCATGTGGAGAGTAAGTAGGGTTCAAGCCTGGGTCCTCCAATTCCAAAATCTACCCAAGAGAGCAAGTGCTGAGTAAGAGGCTTCCTCCCACTCCAGACCGGCCCCCTCCCACTCGAAAGCCCCTTTTGTTTTATCCCACGTTGAGCGAGTGTTCAGCTGCACCCCACTCTGCTTACAGTCACTGGGGACTGTGTTACATGGTGGAGTTTGCTTATGGCCGGTAGCCCCCCTCTAGAGCCAGCGGATGCTCATGAAAAGAGGAACCGGATGTCCTTCGTGGCCAAATGGAGGCTCAAAATACAACCTCAGGACAAAGGCCATTTAATTACCCGCCAGAGACGTTGTCCCGGGTCTTCCCGTTCAGGTCCAGCTGGGAGTCCTGGGCACTTTGGGGGCACCTGCCATCCCGGAGATGAGAACAAGCCCATATGCTGGGGAGGCAAAGGTGGTGGAGGATCGAATCAATCACTCAATTAGCGACTCCCATCCCAATTAATGTAACGAACAAGATACACTAGCCTTGATATCATGGCATGTGAGAACGCCTCTACTGAGCCCATCAGTCAATTCAAGGCTTCAAGTTAAGTGCTAATAACCTAGTTAATCAAGCCGGGAAAGAGTAGCGTGCAAAAGATGTCGGATGAAATAAAATCATCAGGAGAAGTGTTGGAATTGGTCAAGGACGCTTAGTCATGCTTGGGGGGCTCGCACAGGAGGGCCAATGGATCCAGAGTCCATCACTGGAGGGCCCGGCTCAGGGGGACACTGGTGGAGTCGAGCTCTGGGGAAGGAATCCCTTGACAGGGAGCATGGGGGGAGAATATCCATCGGGACAGAGAAATTTGAGATTCAGTGGTATGGAGATGGTGACTGAATCCATGGAGCTAATGAGATCATCATATCTGGAGGGAGAGGAGAAGAGGTCCAGGACAGAGCCACCTGTGGTGAGAGGGGGTGGTCTGGAGGAGGGAGGGGTGAGAGAGGGCTCCCGAAAACTTAGAGAGAGGATAATGACCAGCAGCGTCAGAGGCTGCGCAAGGGTCGGGAATGAGGAAGAAGGAAAGCCCACAGAATTTTGGCAGCTGAGGGATCATGGGTAACTGGAGAGAGCACTTTGGGAGAACGCTGAAGAAGCTGGGCTTTAAGAGAGGAAGAAGAGAGGAAGGGGAAAGCGAGTGGAAGGCCGCTTTGTAAGTGACTGGTTAGTGTTTAATTTGCTAGGAAGGGCAGGGGAAGCGAGGATGAGCATCAGCAGGCAGGGAAGAACCAAGAAAGGTTTTTTTATTTTAATAACTTCTTATTGATAGAGCCCATGCCAGGGTAATTTTTTACAACAGTATCCCTTGCATTCACTTCTGTTCCGATTTTCCCTCTCCCTCCCTCCACCCCTCCCCCAGATGGCAAGCAGTCCTTTACATGTTGAATAAGTTATAGTATATCCTAGATACAATATATGTTTGCAGAACCGAACAGTTCTCTTGTTGCACAGGAAGAATTGGATTCAGAAGGTATAGATAACCCGGGAAGAAAAACCAAAATGCAAGCAGTTTATATTCCTTTCCCAGTGTTCTTTCTTTGAGTGTAGCTGCCTCTGTCCCTCCTTGATCAATTGAAACTGAATTAGCTCTCTTTATCGAAGAGATCCACTTCCATCGGAATACATCCTCAAACAGTATCGTTGTTGAAGTATATAATGATCTCCTGGTTCTGCTCATTTCACTCAGCATCAGTTCATGTAAGTCTCGCCAGTCTTCTCTGTATTCATCCTGCTGGTCATTCCTTACAGAACAATAATATTCCATAACATTCATATACCACAATTTACCCAGCCATTCTCCAATCGAAGGGCATCCATTCATTTTCCAGCTTCTAGCCACTACAAACAGGGCTGCCACAAACATTCTTCCACATACAGGTCCCTTTCCCTTCTTTAGTATCTCTTTGGGTATAAGCCCAGTAGTAACACTGCTGGATCTAAGGGCGAGCACAGTTTGAGAGCCCTTGGGGCTCAGTTCCAAGCTGCTCTCCAGAAGGGCTGGATCAGTTCACAACTTCACCAACAATGTATTAGTAGGACTGGCAATTTTCACCAGATTGTGAGGGGCTTAAATGCCGGGGTCATTCCCAGACGTGCACACTTTCTATCAGGACTCGCCCCGCTCCCAGGACTGGTGAAAGTCTTCCCTGAGAGAGAGTGGAGTGTAGGGGGCCCCACTTGGGGTCAGGGCTGCCCCTGCTATCCTGGCTCACTTACCTACTCTATGCCCCAGGAAACTCCCTAAGACTCACTGAAGCTCAGACCCCACTGCAGGGGAGGGAGTTTCCTGCCAGGAACGCAGCCATATTGAAGACGTTAAGGCTATTCCTGCTCTGACAGGAGCCCTTGAAGGCTTCTAAGCTAATGCTCTCAAACTGCTCCAGCCTCATCCCCATTTAGCAGATTGGAAAATGAGACTTGGACAGGATTTAAATCCACATCCTCTGAGTCTACACCTGTGTTCTTTCCCTGCAAACAGTCGGCCTTACATCCGCCTTCGCTGACTATGAGACAATCGGCTTCCCTGCTCCTGTAGGCCCTTCCTCCAGGTTTGCCTTCCCAGCCTCCCCGGTGAGGAAGGCCTGACTTGCCTCCTCCCTGAGTGCTCCCGCAGCTGGGGGCAGCCGGCCCTGGCAGCCCCCCCCCCCCAACCCCTTTCCCACTGTGTTCTCCCACCGAGCTGCCCTTGACACTTCTCCAGCCTCGGGCCCAGCAGAGCCCCGGGAATCCCTGGCCACCACGGCTCTCAGGCCCCAGAGGAGAAGCACGGGAAGGACCCAGAGGCTGGGAGGGCCCCATCCACCTGGGCGAGAGGGGAGCCCCTCCTCCTGCCCACCCTTTGTTTCTTCTGAAATGTCAGCTCCGATAGACATCTCCATCGCCCAAAGGGCACGTCTTTAAGGTGAGAAAAACAAATCTGGCTGAAGAGATAGAGCCAACCCGGCCCCGGCCCCTCAGTGGACACGCGGGGGCAGACTCCTGATTGGAGTGGCTGCTCCCCCCGCTCGGCTCTGGCTGGGGAGGGGACTTGCTCCATAAAGATTAGTCAGCTTAGGTAGTGGGCTGAGGGCTTTCAACTTGGGGCTTGTTAACTCGGTTTAAAATGTGTACATATATATATATATATATATATATATATATATATTTCAACAATAACCTTTTAATATAATCCATTTCCTTGGTAATTCCATGTTTTGATTTTATACTTTTAAGGACATGATTCTTTTTTGTTTTGTGGCTTGTTTTGGTTTTTGTTTTTGTTTTCACTTAGGCAATCGGGGTAAGTGACTTGCCCAGGAAGCACCAAGGTAGGAAGTATGAAGTGTCTGAGGCCTGATTTGAACTCGGGTCCTCCTGACTTTCTCTCCCCTTCTCCGTCTGGCTGCCCCTAAGTCATAATTCTGAGAGGGGCCCGCAAGCTTCAGCAGGGACGGCCAAAGGGAGCAACGGCTCAGGCTGGCCTTAATTTGTATGGGAATCGGGGTTCTTCTCCCCCTTGAAGGGGCTCTGCACAGCGTTAACCTCACTAAGTTTCTGTCCCCCTCCCCAGTAGAACGTAAGCTCCCTGGGGACGGCGTCATTTCAGTTTTTTGGGGTTTTTACTTCGTGTTCCTGGAGTTTACAATAACTTGTCACACAGCAAGTGCTTAATAAATGTTTGAAATAATTGGGTGACATAGAAATTAAATGTAAACATAAAGAAAATAAAAGCTAAAGTAGCAAATCCGCACTTTGGCCAGGAGGCCAGGGGCCCCGGCCGGAGCAGGGGGTCACCGTGGGCTGACGATCCAAGACGACAGAAGGAAGGAGGCTCTCTGCCACTTTCTGAGGAGGCGTTCTGCAGGACTGGAGGGGGGCACAGATTAGGTCCCCAGGGCTTCAGGGACCTTTACTGGCAGTGACGTCAGCGGGGGTACCCGAGTTGGGTACTTGGGAGGCCTGGTCAGCGACATGACTCTGGGCTAGTCCCCCGCGCTCTCTCAGACTCAGTGTCCCCATCTGTAAGAGGAACAGCCCCTGCCTCCCAGGGCTGTTGTAAACCTTCTGTCAGGGTGACCCGGTGAGTGCCTAGCTCTCCGAGGGGCACCGGGACAGAGACACAGCAAGGAAGCAGTTCTTGTCCCCCGGGGCCGAGTATTCTTCTGGAAAAAGGCTGAGGAGGAAGAGGAGCAGAATCCTGGGCTCCACGCCCCAATTCCACCCCACACATGGGGACCTGAAGGGTCTCCTTGGAAGCAGCGAAGGAGGCTTTATCTGAGCAGCCCGGCCAGGCTCTCCGGAATGACTGAGGAGACGCCCTGGGGGGTTCTGGGAGAGCGATCCGATGAGGTTCCGGTTCAGTCCGCAAGGGTACATCACGGTGGGAGCTGGCACCCTTATGTTGCTGCATCATCCCCACAGCAACCCTACCAAGTGGGGGCCGGTATTATCTGCACTTTGAAGCCTCGGTCACAGCTAGTTCTGGTCTCCCTGGCCCCGAGAGCGGGGCTCCATCCCCTGAGAGACCCCCCAGCTGCTGGAGCACGGGGATCATCTGTAAATGGGGGCCCGGCTGGTCCCGGATCCTCCCTCTGGGGCCGACGGGGTGGGAGCAGCTCCGGGGAGTTCTCGGATTGTTGGGGAAGTCGGGGCTCCCAGGGATCCCGGGCCGGGGTCTGACAGGGCCTCGGCCCGAACCAAAAAGACCAGAAGAAAGGCAGAGGCGGGAAAGGGGGAGTCTGGGCCATTGTCTCCCCAAAGAGATCTTCTCGGCAGGAGCTCTGGGGGAGGGGAGGAGGAGGACACATATTGCTTATTGCCATCATGAAAGCGACAATGAGTGTTGGGAGGAAACGTGACAAGTTATGATAGATTGTCGTGCAAAAGTGACAGGCCACATGACAAGGAGGTATTTTAGGATTGTCGATTCAGTTATAAATAATCACAGAGCAACAGAGCCTCGCCTCCCCCACCCGCCTCTCAAACCCCCAACTCCTGTGGGCTTTCTTTCCTGAGGAGAGAGCAGGGAAATCGAGGGAAGAAGGTCGTCATTTTCAAAAGTCAAAGGAAAAATCCCCATCGCAAAGTTGGCTCCCCTGCGGTCGCTCACTTCGGTTCCTGGATGGGTCTGAGCGAGCTCTCCGATGGGAGGGCACCCTCCAAAGGTGCAGATTGCCAGCCCTGGCGCCCTCCCATCCTCTGTGACTTCTCTGTCTGTCTCTGTCTCTCTCTCTGTGTCTCTCTCTGTCTCTGTCTGTCTCTCTGTCTCTGTCTCTCTGTCTCTATCTCTCTGTCTCTCTGTCTCTATCTCTGTCTCTCTGTCTGTCTCTGTCTGTGTGTCTCTCTGTGTATCTCTTTCTATCTCTCTGTCTCTGTCTCTCTCTGTATCTCTGTTTTCTCTATCTTTCTCTTTCTTTGTATCTTAGTCTTTGTCTCTGTCTCTCTCTATGTGTCTGTGGAGATCCATTTGTTATCACTTGCTCTCCCTGAAAGACCCCCTCCCTCCTTGTCCCGCCTTCTGTCACTGAAGGGAAGGCAGGATCGCCATTCTCTGAGGATGCGGAAGAAGGTATTTGTGACCTGGCCCTAGGGGGTTTGGAGGCTGGAAAATTTGAAGCAAAATCCAGCCTCACACATGTGTGACCTTGAACAAGTCACCTAATCTCTGCTTTAATCAACTATGGAAGGGAATCATAAACCATTCTGGTATCACTGCCATGAAAACTTGATGGGCCGTATTGACGTGCTGTGGGCTATGAGGTAAGAAGGGATGGACATACTAAACAACAAAACAAGGATCCGCCTGGGTGTCCTCTGACAACTCCTCAGAGATTTCGAGATTTCCTTGAGGACCTCTCTCTATATCTGACACTCTCCCTCCCTTACTCCTCCCTCCCTCCCCCATTCCTTCTCCCCTCCCTCTCTCTCTCTATAGTCTTTCAGTCTCTCCCCATCTCTGTGTCTGAATCTCTCTCTGTCTCTGTGCCTCTGCGTCTGTGTCTCTGTCTCTCCATATCTCTGTTTCTCAGTCTCTCCCTGTCCTTGGCTCTGAATCTCTCCATCTCTGTGTCTCCCTATCTCTCTGTCTCTGTTTCTGTCTCTGTCTCTCTATCTGTCTCTTTGTCTCTCTCCGTCTCTGTCTCTGTCTTTCCTCTCTCTCTTTTAGAATTTCCATGTTTTTAGATTATTGATATAATGGTGGGCGCTGCTGGTCGAGGAACCAATGGGTGACTAGGCCCTGGAGGAATTGGACAACTTTGCTGCCAATGGATCTGAGAAACAGAAGGAAATTGTGCCTGCCTCAAAGAATGGCTCCAAGGACCTCCCAGGGCAGGGAGCCAAGCCTTGCTCAGCTCCAAAGGCAAAGGCATGTTTCAGTGGGACGTGTGGTCATCTTGCTTCGCAACGATCGTGATGAGCCTTTGCAAAAAGGCCGCTGGGCGCTTAAGCGAAGCTTATTTCCCAACCGACATCTCAGAATAGGAGTAGGAAGGGACAATCCGCAGAGGACCGGATGAGGTCCATCCTGTCCAATCCACATGTGCTTTAAATGGCAGCGACTTCATGGTGCCGGAGGCGTAAAGGAACATGGTGAAGAGGATGCTGGAAAGTCTGGCTTAAGGGAGACCCAAGAAGAGAGTTGGGGAGCCCCTTATCCCCCTCAGGATCCCAGAACCCCTCTGTCTGGCATCCAAAGCCTTTCTAACCTGACCTAGTCCTGCTTTTCCAGCCTTCTTATATATCCCCTCATGTACTGATGATACGGGGACTTGTGGTTGTTCCTTGCTCACGATCCTCTGTCTCCCATCTCCAGACCTTTTCTCTGGCCGTCTCCCATACCTAGGCTTCTCCCTTTCCCATTTCTACCTTCTGTCTTCCTTTAAGTTTTGGCTAAAATCTCGTCTTCTCCGGAAACCTTTACCCTCAATACCAATGTCTCCCCTTATTGATCATTTCTAACTTATCCTGCCTATAGCTTGTGTGCACAATTATTTGATCGTTATCCTGCCCCCCCCCATTAGCTCCTTGAAGGAAAAGTCTGTTCTTCCCTCATAGATCCCCAAGTCTTAGTTCACAATAGGTATTTAGTACATGCTTGTTGATACCTGAAAACAGCCATCTGTATACAGTAAGATCATTAAAACAAGCAACACCAAATTATATTAAAAATTAGAACACACGTTGCCCCCTCTGAGGTAATTCCAACTCATATATAAGCTGTCGCTCCCGAGAAGGCAGTTTTGCCTACTGGCTAGGGCTCTGATCTTGGAGGAATCAGAATCAGATTCTTACCTTTTACACATATATACCTGGATAAATCCCTAATTCTTTCTGGGCCTAAGACTTTTAGATGTTCTCAGTACAGAGGTGGAGGAAGTGTTTGTGACAATGTTATTGTCGGTCCTTCACATACCAAAAAATGGGAAGTGGATAGAAGAACAGATATAAGCACAGACAAGCGCCATTTCCTAAGGAAGTAGGATCATCATAAATCAATCACCCTTATGTGAAGACCAGAAGGGTGTGGTTTCCACCCAAACCCGCAAATACTTGTTCTTCCCAAATGAAAAGAAATGATAACCTAGGGCAAAATAAGGTTGTAATGTGAACTTGTTTGTCAAATCTCATTACTTAGCTGGATCTTTCATCAAGCTCTCTTAAAATCTACATTTTCCTCCTCCATTTGTCATTTTGCCATGATTTTTGAGGCATTATTGCTCCTAATCTTCCACCATCCTTCTCCATCATCCCCGGGCTATTGAGGGATGATGAGGGGAGGAGGATGATAAGTAAATGGAAAATGGAAAAAAAGCCGTGGATGGTTTACAACCAGCTGCTTTCATCGCCGTGGAGAGTGGAGCCGCCATATTTGCACTTGAGCTTTACAGCAAACAGAAAGAGACAAGATGGTAAAAAAGGAACAGGATCAGATCCAGATGTGGCCCATGTACAGGTTAGCATGGGCTATGGCAAGATTCTGAGGGCATCGGTGATTAGCTCTCACGGAATCGGGAAGACAAGGGGACATCAACCCGTCGAGAAGCAAGCGTTTATTGAGAGTTTTGCCAATACCGATAGCACTTTTGGCCTGCCAGACCCTGTGCTAAGCACACGACACTTATTATCTTATTTGATATTAATTTGATATAATTTGATATTAATTAATAATATTGATATTAAGAGAAGAATAAAAAATCCTAGCTTGCAAGAAGCCCACGTCCTCACAAGGGATTTTGCACACACACATATGCACACAGATGTATTTAGAGAGAGTATGTGCACACACACACACATTCACACACAAACACACACACATACACACACACACACACACACACGGGTACTTAGGGAAGGAGAGCATGAGCTGTCGGAGGATCAGAAACGGCTTCATGGAGAAGGCGGTGTCTGCGCCATCTTGGAGGAAGAACCGGGTCTATGAATGGAGGGGAGGGCTTGTGCATTGTAAGTATGGGGGGCAGTCGGTGCGGACAGTGATGAGGGGAAGAGCAGGCTGACTTGCCTGGTTATACAGGGTGGGAGAGTGACGTCCAGGCTTATTGGTTCTACCACAGGAGATCAGCACGTAAAGCTAGAGCTGGGAAGGGGGTGGGTGAGGACAGGTGGGGTGGAATGGAGAGGACTCGGTGTTGGTGGGCTTGAGAGCAGGACCAGATAAAGTGAGAGCTCACCAGCCAGAAGTTCAGCTCCCATGGGGATGTCTGAGCTCCAGGAGGGGGAGGAGGAAGAGGAAGAAGAAGAAGAAGAGGAAGAAGAAGAGGAAGAGGAAGAAGAGATGAAGCCATAGCATGGAAATGGCCAGAAACCTGGTGGTCTCTTCTGGTGGTCTTCATCTTTCTCTAAGCCTCAGCTTCCTCTCTGAAAAATAGAGATCCTGCCAATCTGTCCTTGAGAAGGAATGGTGAGTGTCAACCTGGACAATGGCAGCGAAGTGGGAGTGATGGTTTGTGCTGTGAGCCCTGGGACTTGTTTGGGTCTCACGTGAGAAAACTTGACTCCACATGGAGCACCCTGTGTCACGTGGCCTCTCTGGCTCCTGGACGGGCTCCCCCATAGTCTCTGATGACTATCAGGCTTTTCTGCCCACTGTCCGGGCCAAGTCCCAGGCCTGGCATCTTGGCCAAGCTGAGCCAGCCTGCCCCTCGGAGCTCGTCCAGCAGCCCAGCCTCTCTCTGATCCGTGGCTGATGGTCACGCCCTTCAGGGAGCTCGATCTCAGCTCCTTGGGCTCTCCCCGATGCCAGCAGGCTGCAGATTCTCCTTTCCCCTTCCCCGGGCAGAGCAAGCAACAGTAGCAGCAGCAGCGGCCGCCGCAGGCCAGTCAGCCCCGGATGGATGCCCCCTCCTTGTGGTCCTTGGCATCAGAAGGAAGCCAGACCCTGAGAGATGTCCACCAAGCTGGTGCCCATGCTGGCATCCACAGAGCTCCTTTCTGCTCCCCGATGGTGGTCTCCTTCCAATCGGGAGGGAGTTTCCTTGGCAACATAGTTTTTATTCATTCACTCCTCTCAATTCTCCTTCCCTCCTTACTGCACAGAATACTAAAGATTGTTCATTAACCAGCCCTGCAACTTCCAGGAATTTTCTTTTTAAACTTGGCTTCTTGCCAAAGTCTCTTAAAGGAGTTAAGTTATCCTCCCCCCTCCTCTCCCGCCCCCCCCCAGTTTGCTTCCTCTTCCCTAAATGTTTTAAATTCATTTGAAGAAAATAAAAACATTCTTTAGATAAGTTCATTGCACAAGAAATGTCAATTAAATTCCTAGTATGTCCGAGTCCCTTTAAGAAGTTCCATCTTATTATTCTACCTCCCTTACCTTTACTCTTCTCCCTACACACTTGACCACTAATCTAGCTCAGGCCTGAGGGCCTGAGAGCAGTAGCTTAGCAGCTGGGTGGTATATCTACATACACTCTACACATTTATATATTCACTTGATTCTCCAACCAATTCTGACATTATATGTGTATATCTATCTATCTATCTATCCATCTTTCTATCTTTCTATTTATCTATTCATCCATCCATCCATCCATCCATTATCTATCTATCCATCCATCATCTATTTATCTATCCATCTTTCTTTCTTTCTATCCATTCACCCACCCAACTTTTTTTTCTTTCTTTCTTTCTATCTATGCACCCACGCAACTTTTTCTTTCTTTCTTTCTTTCTTTCTTTCTTTCTTTCTTTCTTTCTTTCTTTCTTTCTTTCTTTCTTTCTCTCTCTCTCTTTTTCTTTCTTTCTTTCTTTCTTTTCTTTCTTTCTTTCTTTCTTTCTTTCTTTCTTTCTTTCTTTCTTTCTTTCTTTCTTTCTTTCTTTCTTTCTTTTCTTCCTTCTTTCCATCCATCCATCTATCCATTTATCTATCTATCCATCCATCTATCCATCTATCCATCTATCTATTTATCTATCTATCTTTTCACACCCCTTCAGGAATCACATAAAGTCAGCTATTATTAGTCTATTGATTTCTTCTGATACAGGAACTTTCTTGTTTGGGGTCTGCTCGTGAATCTCTTTTGAGCAGAGAAGACGCACAAGGGCTGTTTTTAATGGAAGTTCCTTTTTAAATGAGATCAGAAACAAAGCGCCCAATCAGCAGAGCCAGATTGCAAGCTAGCCAGCAGCACCATAGTCATTGTAGTGAAGGCACCAGAGAAGAGTGGAAGGAAGTTCCAAAGGAGACCTGGACGAGTGGGAGGATGGTGGCTCGCGGGGAGGAGTGGGGGAAGGTTACATTTAATAGACATTTAAACATCTCAAACAATACAAAACAGGTATTCAGTGTCCTAAATCAGCTGCCTTTCCTATTTTTTTTAATATGTTGAAATGCTTCTGCTTATTAGGATTGTAATTTAAAAGACAATTTCTATAAAAATTGCAGGGATGCTGGACAGGATTTCTGATCCGAGGAGATTTGAATTCCTATGAATTCAGAGTGGATCGGGAGCTTCCCTGAATCCCCAGCCAAAAACGACCTCGCTTTCTTTGCCCTCTGATTACATTTTGTATTCCTCTCAAGGACAACGAGATGGTACAGTGGAGAGTGTACTAGATCTGGAATCAAACATTCCCAAGTTCAAATTTGGTCTCACACACTTACTAGCCGGGCAAGTCACTTAACCCTGTTTGTCTCCATTTTCTCATCTGTCAAATGAGCTGGAAAGGAAATGAGAAGCCATTCCAGTATCTTTGTCAAGAAAATCCCAAGTGCAGATCACAAAGAGTCAGATGGGACTGAAATGACCGAACAACCGTTCCTCCCGTGAGCTTTTCCATATCTAACATTTAGATAGTGCCAAAGGTTTGGGAAAGGGTTTTGCTTTTGGTATTTTGTTGATCCTCACAATAATCCTGGGAGGCAGATATAATAACATACCCATTTTAGAGATGAGGAAACTGAGTCTAAGAGTTTGGCTAGCCAGGGTCAGACCGAAAGTCGATGAAGTGGGAATTGCACTCCTCTTTTGATTCTAGGACCAGTGCAATCTCCACTGCCATACCAGCTGATAACAGAAAGTTGCATATGAGCTTGTGTCTTATCCTTCTGCTAAAATGGAAGTTGTGTGAAGGCGGAGCCCATGTACCTAAATTTTATATCTCTCTCAGAGCATTGCCCAACGTGCTGTACACAGTAGGTGTCCAATCAGTGCTGACGGAGCGAATAGATGAATGATCCGGCAGCGTCACGGATTGCGAGATCTGGTAGGGACTTGAGAGAGGAGCTTCCGGCTAAGCTTTGTCCAGGATCTTATGGACATTGGGATAAGGAGAAGATCATGTTGTTAATTAGGAGAATCCTGAGCTCTGCTCTGAATGGGTCAGTGGAGAACCGGGACCTCCTGATGAATCCTGTGCTGTGACAGAGGCGGCCATGAAGTGTTCCTCCCCTTCTCACCGCTGCCGGGAGGGCCCCTTTGGGTGACTTAGCCATGGGCTCGATGGTCAATGAGTCAGCAGCCTGCCACGGTGGCCGAGGATGTAGTGTAAGAAGGGTGTGGTTTGTCCTGTTTCCCTGTGTCCTCTGGATCTCACCTGCGACCACATCTGGCTGCTGTGTGGGGGTCAGTGCAGAAGGACGGGAGCCGGGGGGAGAAAGGACCCTGTGAGGGATGATTGAAGGAAGCACCTGTGTTTAGTGGAGGACAGAACAGAGCATTTGGGTGGGATCTGAAGTGGTCTTTGTGTATTTGAGAGGCTGCCATATGAGAGCGAGCTCAGGCTTGTCCTATTCAGCCTCAAAGGGAGAACCCGGAGCCATGGGGGGCCGTGTCAGCGGGATTTGGGCTTCATGTCGGGAAAAAAATTCCCATTGAAACAATCCCGAAGAGGAATGAATTGCCTTGGAAGGTAGTGGCTTCCCAGGCCCTGGAGTCCTTCGAGCAAAAGCTGAAGGAGCAGTTGTCGGGAGAGTCTTGTTCAGGCCTGAGGAGGTTCTGAAGTCTCCCGGGGTCTGGCCGAAGCAGGGGATTCTGGGATCCCAGGATTCCAGGCGAAGGCGTTTGGAGCCTTCCGGGTAAAAGCGGTGCCTCCAAGCTTGGTGTTCTGGCAGTATCTGGCTGCCCTGCTCTGGTGGGTGTATTCCCCTTGCACTTGCCGTGTGTGTGACTAGAAGTTAGATGGGACTTCTAAGCGTCAACTCTCCCATATGTAAAATGGGGATGTTAACATCTTTATTAAGTAACTCACAAAGTTAGGGGAAGGCAATTTCTCAGCCTTCGGGGGATGGGAACAGGCAGGCGACTCCCCTGCCCTGGGTCTCATAGTGTGCTGGATTCTGCTTAGAGCGCTGTCGGGTACCGGTCCGACAAAAACCAGAGGTAAATAACTACAGAGGATGCGTGAGCATCTGGAGAGGGGCGGAATCCCCCAATGAGGTCTCATGTGGCAGGTGGCCCCCGAGCTGTTTTACTCTCGATAAAGATGCTCCTGCTGTATCCCGCGTGAGGAGGAATGGGCCAGTCCAGATTTTATCTAAGCGGAACCGGGATGGGCTGGATCCCCCAGGAGGCTGGCCTGTCTCCTCCTTGTGGGTCCTCAGAATTCCTTGAAGGTAAAGACGTCCCTAATGCATTTGGAAACTCACTTTACCATTTCCTCAGAAATAGGCTGCTGGTTAGCTTAAACGGGAAATCTGTCGGGGCTACTCACAGGGAGGTGGAGGTTAGGGAGCCCTCCCGGGACTTTGCCCAATCTGGGGACCCCTGCGCGAGGTCCCCTTCCAGGCTGCTTCCCAGGTAACCCCTTAGATGTGTCCACACTGATCCAATTAACGAGCTAATTGGCCTCCATTTCCTTTTGGAAGGTATAGATACCCCCACAGGGGAGGCTTGGGAGGCTTAGAATGAAGATGAATGAAAGAAACATCGTTTCAGAACCACATGAGAAAATGGAAGCTCGACAGGGGAAAGGGGAAGGCTGGAGCCCAGAAGGAGGCAGGAAACCCAACGAATTCCCCTCCTCCAAAATTTATTTTTACTGTGGGCAGGGATGATCCTGGGAACACTTTTCTGCCTCAAAAGGGATGGTTTTTCTTTGAAAAAAAATCAGAGTGTTGCTCCTGATAACAACGAAGCTCATTTCAGTAAGCAAACAATCCTAATACAGAAAACTGCAAACTCCAGATGATTTGACATTTGTTCTTAAAAGTGGGTATTAATCTGAATGAAAGAGCAAAGGTTTGGTTTCCTCCATTTTCTCTCCAGGCTCTTTTTTCTTCTGTGTATTTTTTAAAAAAATTGTTGCTACTAAAAATTTAGTCCAATTTCGTTTGACATGCAATTATTAAGCACCAAATAGGTGTTAGGAGCTGTGCTAGGTGCTGAGGGAGAAAAAAGGAACAACATCTGCTTTTAAGGTAGCTCTATGCCCCTGGGAGACTACGATGCTTACCCAGCTAAGGAAAGGGATGGCGTAGCCATGGCCCACACAAGACACTCATTCCCACTATATGTGTTTCAGCTGATGTTCCTGTTATGTCTCACCAGCTGTCGGCATTTCACACAGCTGGAGCCTGGTGGGCAGATGAGCACCCACAAAAGGAGGGCCCCCAGGGGACCATCGTCACAGGTATATTGTTGGTACATGTTAAATTCTCTCCGTACTTCTGGTTTTCTTGTATATGGTATAGATCCTGAGCCATTCACCCTCAAATGAAGAAAATGTTCAGGTGACTCCCTTGTCTGTTATTGTATTCTGGCATTTCCACATGTCGACAACTTGCTTGGTGAGTCATTAGCACTGTTTCTATTTATTTCTATTTATTCTATTTTATTTCTATTTATTTCTTTTTCCTTCCTTCCTTCTTCCTTCCTTCCTTCCTTCCTTTCTCCCTCCTCCCTCCCTATTTCTTCCTTCCTTCCTTCCTTCCTTCCTTCCTTCTTTCCTTCCTTCCTTCCTTCCTTTCTTTCTTTTTTTCCTTCCTAAGGCAATTGGGGTTAAGTGACTTGCCCAGGGTCCCACATCCAGAATGTATTAAGTGTCTGAGATCACATTTGAAGTCAGGTCCTCCTATGCTTCAGCACAGCCACTATTCCAACTAGCTGCCCCTTTCTTTTTTTTATAGTGCAATTTTTGGGGTGTTAAAAGTTCAATAATATAAACAATTATCTAAAAGATTCAGTTATATAAAATAGAAAATTTCATATATATATGTATATGTCTCAATAGGTCAGATTTGTTCCTTTATTATTATCAACAAAAGAATTTACCCTTGAACTTAAGAAAAATTCATCCTATTCCTTGAGGAACATGGGAAAGGAACTTGTGTCCAAAGAAATAGGAAGGAAGGCTGCACCATTTCATTAAGATTATCCTAGATTCACTAACTGTTATCCTGATGAGAGATCAATCAATCAAGAATCATCTATTTAGGATGCCCACCAATTGGAGAATGGCTGGGTAAATTGTGGTATATGAATGTTATGGAATATTATTGTTCTGTAAGAAATGACCAGCAGGATGAATACAGAGAGGACTGGCGAGACTTACATGAACTGATGCTGAGTGAAATGAGCAGAACCAGGAGATCACTTTACACTTCGACAACGATATTGTATGAGGATGTATTCTGATGGAAGTGGATTTCTTTGACAAAGACTCAATTTCAATGGATAAATGATGGACAGAAGCAGCTACACCCAAAGCAAGAACACTGGGAAACGAATGTGAACTATTTGCATTTTTGTTTTTTTTTTCCAAGTTGTTTTTACCTTCTGAATCCAATTCTCCCTGGGCAACAAGAGAACTGCTCGGTTCTGCAAACATATATTGTATCTAGGATTTACTGCAACATATCTAACATATATAGGACTGCTTGCCATCTAGGGGAGGGGGCGGAGGGAGGGAGGGGAAAAATCGGAACAGAAGCGAGTGCAAGGGATAATGTTGTAAAAAAATTACCCTGGCATGGATTCTGTCAATAAAAAGTTATTATAAAATAAAAATAATAAAAAAAGAATCATCTATTTAATGTTTTGTGCCAGGAGCTCATTGCAAAGACAAGAGTGTGAGGTCTCTGCTTGCAAGATTACATTCTCTCTGAGTAAGGAATCCGTACATGAGTAAATAAAAAGTCTCTTCGAGGTAATTCATCCTGAACACGTGCAGAATCCCAGCAACCTCCTGGTCCCTGTCCCCTCACTCCAGGAAGCCGAGGAGGATGAGACGGGTTAATCCTCCAGGACTTCAGAAGGTCCCAGGTTTCAGCCCAGTGCGATAATCCAACCATACAGAACAACAATCTTTAGTACTAAGGGAGATAAGGAGTTTACATAAACAACAATTCACCCCGTCTTCTTGGAGGTTCTTTCTCCTAACAGGATAACGTGCAAAAAAGGAACGCCATTTTTTGTTCTTGCCTGAAGTCACAAAGTGCAGATTAATCTCTGAGAGAAAGGGGGCACCTGAACCTCAAGGGGAGAATCAAGCTTTTTGACCCCCCCATCTGCAATCCCCTCCCAGGGGGATCTAGGATCTCCCCCAACCCATCGACAGGATCATTCTAAAAAGGGTACAGGCCGATCGCAAAGATAGAAAAACTACTTATTCATTTCTCGATAAAAGAAAAATTTCAAACACAGGAGACTCATAAGCTCGCAATCACAAAGACTTAAAACACAAAAGGAATCCATCACCTCCATTACCGGTGGTTGGATGGGGCAGGGGGTGCTGGGTTTGGGATCAGGAAGACTTGAATTTTAATTCTGCCTCAGACACTCATTAGAGGTGTGATCTCCGGCAAGCGACTTCATCGGTGGTCCCTCGTGTGTAAGAGAGAGGATAATAATAGCACCTCCTTCCAGGTTTGTTGTGAGAATCAAATGAGCGCTCCACTTAAAGGACTCCGTGGAAGCCAGCTAGCGTGTCGTAATTATTATTTCAGATAGAATAGCACATCCGGTCATATTTGCAAACCCCAGGTTGTCCTGTCACGCCTCAGGTATTGGATACATGTATTGTTTTCAGGTTTTACTTTGGCAGATAATAATTTTTTTTTTTGTTTTTTGTTTGTTTTTGCTTTTTTTTTTTTTTTTTGCTGAGGCAATTGGGGTTAAGTGACTTGCCCGGGGTCACACAGTTAGGAAGTATTAAGTGTCTGAGGCCAGATTTGAATTCAGCCCCTCTGACTACTATTTTTGTACAAATGGGTCTTCCTCCTTCACCCTGAGACATTCACTCTTCTGGGGATGGCATTCGCTCTTGCAGAGCTCTCTGGGTCAAAACACAGAAGAAGTCTTGTAGCTGAGTGCATTCGCACCAGTATTTTAAAGCTGTTGCCAGAAAAAGAGGAAAAATGAAGTTATTCCTGCTTCCATCCTTTCACACTTCTGTGAGTCTCTCACTCAGGACCCGCTCATCAAGCTGACACGATTTCTCCCAGAGAGGTATATCCATCACTGGCCCCTGTTCCTTTGACTCACCACGTTGACCTTCCCTTCCTTGGCCATCACCACCCTCCATGAGCCAGAATGGAAGCCCTGGGAGGGCAGGGTGACCCTGCTTTGGTATTTGTATCTCTAGCACCAAACCCAGACCCTGGCACGTAGCAAGTATTGAATAGATACTGTTTTATTTGTTCAGATAGTGTGGGATGGCCAAGGGGAGCAGGAAAGCTCTCTTGGCCCCCTCTTTCCCTGTCATATTAGGACCCCCATGGCCCTGTGCTCCCCATCTTTGAGTCTGCTTCTGTCTCTAAGCAGCTGGAGGGGGTTTAGAGGAGAACTGGGGACTGCTAAATGACTTGGCAAATAAGAATTATGGGAAACAATTCAGGAGCTTCAATTCTTTAGCCTGGAGAGGGAGTGGGCACGAAGGAGTGGCTTCCCAGCGTGGCTTGTCTCTAGCATCAGTGTTCGGCTGTCCAAGTGTTTTCTCCGCGGCTCCCTGTTTTCTCCGCGGCTCCCTGTTTTCTCCGCGGCTCCCTGTTTTCTCCACGATTATTCCAGGTGACAGAGGGGAGAGACCCGGCACAGACAAGCATTTTCCCAGCTCACACCCCAGCGAGGCGGCACCCGCATTTCCTCCTGGTTCCCCGACTGCAAGGTCAGCGCCCCCTCCCTCACTTCTGGCCGTCTTCCTCCCAAACACTTGCTGAAATCTCCTCAGTCTCTACCCTCCAGAAGGGAGGGCAACATAGAGTATCTCCACTATTTGGCCTCGTGGATCACAAATCATTGACTTAAGGAAGGAAGTGACCCAGCAGTTATCCAGCCCAGTTTGAGGGAGGAGGAAACTGAGGCACAGGAAGGGACTTAGATTTGCCAAATATCCCACAGCCTCCAGTTAATGATTCATCAGGGCAGCTCTTTATCACAGGTACGCGATTCAGACATCACAGAAGCAGAGCTGAATAATGCCCTTTTTACCACCTCGAAGACTGAGGCCGAGCAGGAAGGTCCCTGCCCAAAGTCCCCCAGGCAATTAGTGGCAGAGCTGAGACTTGGAAGCTTTCTGTCACTGTCCTGTCAGCAGGCTGGATGGCGGCTTAGTGCAATCCGGCACGTGCCAGAACTTCACTTAAGATAATTGCCATTTGAGAAAAAATAGTCCCCTGGACCCAGTAACTCAGCGTTCGGCCAGGCTCTCCGGCAGACCCGCCAGGGCTCAGAGCTCGGGCTGTGCCGTCTCCCCAGCACGCAGAGAGTCCTCTGGATTAGTGTTTGCTGCTTCCTCGCTGCCTTCAGGGGGGGGCTGCTGGATCTTCTGGAAAAATTCAGTTCTCCTTCATGGACAGAGACAGAGACATAAACACACAGAGACAGAGAAAGAGACATATTCACACAGAGACAGAGAAAGAGAAATATATATACACACAGAGACAGAGAGAATTTTTAAACCCATATGACTCTAGCAAGAAAGAAAAGAGAGGAGACAGAGGCAGAAAGACCCAATTCTAGGTTTTTCACTTTATTCATTTTCAGTGTTTCATTGGTGACTTTTGAGCTCGGTCATATCTTTGTGTATGTTCTCACAATGTAACAAAGAAAAAAAGTTAAGCAAAACTGATCAATAAAATGATTATGTCTAAGGTGTATACAACATTCTGCCCCTGCAGTCTCCCACCTGACTACAGGGGGGAGGAATTGTGTTTTATTGTTCGTTCTCTAGGTGATTTCCCACTTTTGCTCGCCTTATAGTCCAGCAAACCAAATCACTTTGGAGACTCTTCATTTCCCATAGGCAGCGTCTTTTATAGCTCTTTTTTTGATCACCAACCACTGTCATTTGGAGGAAGGAAAAAGCCTTTGATTTCCCCCCAGAACTGATCAGTGGGTGAAATGTACACCTTGTGGTTCAGACGCCCAGAAGAGAGGCTGGTGCAGAAGCGGGCAGCGTGGGAACCGGAGATTCTGGGAGGTCTTCCCCCCGCCCCCTCACCTGCCTGGTCATCCTGAGTGTGGCCATTCCACCTGCCAGGCCAACCTCTGGCTGGTTCCGGCTGGCTGCGAGGTCCTTGACCTGGGCCCCGTCCTTCAAGGGGCAGCCCAGAGGCTCATTCCCGGAAAGGTGCCCACTTCGGGCACGGATACTTTATTTGGGCCACAAGCTGGCACGGGGCTGCTTCCTTCTGGACGGCGTGGGGGCCTGTCAGTAGAGCCGGCGCCCGCAGAGAAGGAGCCTGGAGTCGGCCTCCAGTTAATGATTCATCGGGGCAGCTCTTTATCACAGGTACGCCATTCAGAGATGTGTTCCGATGGGGGTGGGAGTGGGAGGGTGGCCCCCTTTCCAGACTCCCAGGATCCTTTCTGCCAGGCTGTCCGGTGCCAAACAATGGGGCCTTTGAGGCAACTCCCTTTGATCCAGCCTCCCTCAGCACTGATTCCAAATGATTAGCCCTGCCCACACCCACTGTAAGATGAAGACCCCGGCCATGCTCGACTTAGGGCCAAGGCCAGGTGTTGGGCTCCCAGCCAACAGTGTGGGGTTTCTCCCATGCTGTGTGGCAAAAGGATTTCAGTGGAGGAGGAGGAGGAGGGAGAAGGGAAGGAGGAAGGGGGAGAAGGGGGAGAAGATGATGGAGAAGGAGGAAGAGGAGAAGGAACAAGGGGGAAGGAGAGGGAGAGGAGGAAGGGGGAGGAAGAAGAGAAAGAAGGAAGAGAGAGAGGGGAAGGAAGAGGAGAAGGAGAAGGAAGAGGAAGAAGAAAAGGAGGAACAGGAGGAGGAGAAGGAGGAGGAGGAGTCTTTCTCCTTAAGAGAAAATGAGAATTCATTCTTTGGAGCCAGCTTTATGCTTTTCTCATTGGACTACTGTATGTCATTACAATTTCCATCTCTAACCTCCAGGCTTTTGCACAGGTTGTCTCATTTGCTAAGAATGTTTTCCTTTCTCTCCTCCTAACTCCTTTCATCTCTTCCCTTGTCACTTCCCACAAGAAGTCTCTCCTGATTTTTTCTTAGCATTCCCAGATCGTCTCCTTGAAACAACTTTGTATTTACTTTACATATTTATTTTATGTTAACTCATCCGGACACGGGCTGTTTTCCCTGAGGAGAATGTAAGCTCTTTGTCTTCACTTCCGTGTGATCTGGCACATGTAAGCGCATAATAAATAAACTCCCTCTACTCGCCTGCCCCTGAAGGCATATGTTAGATCACACTTATGTTAGTTGATACCCATCTAATGCCCTTATATATGTAATTTGTATATAGTTTTAATAGACTAGAATTTCCACGAGGGCAGGGACTCAACTTATCTAACTTTTGCATCTCTCCCAGCGTTCCATGCAAAGTAAGTGCTTGATAAGTGTTTGTTGAATTTAGGGAAACCGGTCAAAAAGAATCTGGCTTAACCATTCACACAAGATATGTGAAGTGGATGAAGAATGTTTATTATCCAGACTATGACACAGAGTTAAATGGACAACTCCTGGAGCTTGTGTGTATCTATAAATGTCTATTTGCATGTATATACATGATATATGTATATGTGTATATCTATACATATATTCACATACATCCAGAGAATTGAACGGGAGGCAAAAAACAGGCTAGATTACTTATGAAAAACTGTAAAGTTACATTAAAAATCCCAAACTTTTCCCTAAACAAAAGCTTACTTGTTTAATGCTGAATTCTGCTGGTGTATGATTGTAAGTACTTGGGTGTTCTAGTAAATGTTTAATAACTAGCTCTCAAAAATGTATAAATGACACATTTTAAAGTTTAATTTGCATCATTAATATTTTTTGCCTCACTCTTAAGATTAGAAAAATCTGCAGAACCATAAATCCAGATTTGACCTCTAGACTTTGCCAATTTCTAAGGTGTAAATACTCACATTGGACATTTAACCATCAGCTCTTGAGAGCCAGTGGGTCTAACGTTGATTTAAGTTCACTTCTGGGTCTGCAAGTCACAGACCATTATAGTCTCTGAGTTAAGTGACCCAGTGGATGGACCCAGTGGCCTGGAGTCAGGACAACTCCTCTTCCAGAGTTCAAATCTGTCCTCGGACACTTATTGGCTATGACTCTGGACAAGTCACTCAACTGTTGGCTTTAGTTCCTCATGAACTGGAGGAAGAAATGACAAACTGCTCTAGTGCCAAGAAAAGTCCAAACGGGATCATGAAGAATAGGACACAGCTGGAAATGATTGAACAACAAGAAGATCTAAAGATGGTAGAATCATAGCGTGGGAGGGGGGGAGGGGGGGGTGAGGCTGGAAGGGTTCTTAGATTCTAAGAAGTCCAATCTCTTTTTTTCTACTGAGGAGGAGACAGAAGTCCAGAGTGATCCCTTAAAGGGCAATGGGGAGGTGCGGGGTGGGCCTGAAGGGATCAGGATGCCACAGATCACAGTGATCTTTGAGGGAGAATTGGAGAAAAAGGGGATGTCATCCCAGGCTTGAGTGGTCACTAACAAGAGAGGGCTAGCTAACTAGCTAACAGCCCCTGGGCTGCCCTGGGGGTCTCTCTAGGTCAAGAGCACTTGAGAGCAGCCCACATGATCTTGGTCTTGAGGAAAGATTATGGCGGAGGATCCCACAGCCACAACGATGAGGGACCTGCCTTGGCGACGACCTCACAACCCCCCAGGAATATTCAGGTAAGTTTGTTGCAAAAGATGAAGCGCAGAAATCACCTGAGGAACCTAACGAGATGCAAACGTGGTTTCTAGAATATTCCCTCTGGTGGGAGATATTTGGTCCCACGCTCAGTTCACAGCTGAGGAAATGAAGGCTCACTGAGGGGATGTAACTGGCCCGTCTAATGAGCTCATACAAGGAAAAAAAAAAATACAAAGTGCCAGGAAACTGGAAAAGCCCACTAAGATGTGCTTGTTTTTCATTGGTTCTTGGGGTTGGTATCATTCATAACAATTCACCAGACCTTAATCGTTTTCTTTTCACTTTGTTAACATTAGTTTATAGTGGTTATTGTGAATATTTTCTTGTTCTGATTTCTTTACACGACATCATTTACTGCAAACTTTTCCAAGGGTCTTAGATGTTTTTCATAACTTCTTATGCTGCATTTGGATTGCTCCCCTCAAAAAGTGGCCCAATTATTCAGCCTCTTGGCAACTAATGGGAAGACACCCACTTTAGTCCCATTTTTTGCTACCACTAAGAACACAAATCGATTGAAAATACAGTTGAGTTGAAGTCTTTGTTTTTCTACCCATCATTTCTTGAGATTCCTGCTTTTCCATTCTCCTGAAAATCAAAGAGAAACCTTGCATCTCTATCCATCAGTGCAGCTAAGTCGTGTTGTGGGGAGAGCACTAGCATTGGGATCATAAAGACCTGCGTTCTTGGGTCATAAAAAATCCAGGGAACAACCCGTATGTTGTTCTTGTTCTTGGCGATCTAGATACCAGATGTTTTCAAAAAGAAAGTTAGTTCGAGGCTGATTCTTCACCCACTACTAAGAAACAATCGATCACAAAGAGAATATTCCCAATCCTTTTCATTTGTCTTCGTGTCTAGTACAATGCTTGGGAGTCAATCAGCAAATATTTATTAAGTACCTACTATGTGTAGACATCATGCTAAGTACTGGGAATACAGAGGTTGGAAAAAAACCCAGTTCCTGCCCTCAAAGAATTCAGTCTGAGACATACAGATAACTGTGTGCAAACAAGACATGTGCACGACAAAAGGGAAAGAATTAGCGGAGGGAGGCACTTTCATGGAAGAGAATCCACAAGGATTTCCAGTGGTAGGAGGAGAGCAATAGGAACCTAAAGGAAACCAAAGAAGCTATGGGACAGAGATGAGAAGGGAGTGGATTCTGGGCACGGACCCAGTGGGGGGGGAACAGGGGGGGAAGCTGGGAAAACACTCCTATAGGGGAGATGGAGCTGCTTGTGGAAGGACTGGCCAGAAGACCAATGTCACTGAAGTGCAAAGCTCAACATGGGGGAGTGGGGGCTATAAGAAGATTGGCATGGTGGTGGTGCTGGTGGTGGTGGTGCTGGTGGTGCTGGTGGTACTGGTGCTGGTGCTGGTGCTGGTGCTGGTGCTGATGGTACTGGTACTGGTGCTGGTGCTGGTGCTGGTGCTGGTGGTACTGGTACTGGTGCTGGTGCTGGTCCTGGTGCTGTTGCTGTTGCTGATGCTGGTGCTGGTGATGCTGGTGGTGCTGGTGGTGCTGGTGGTGCTGGTGCTGGTCCTGGTGCTGGTGGTACTGGTGCTGGTGCTGGTGCTAATGATGCTGGTGCTGTTGGTGCTGCTGGTGCTGGTGGTGCTGGGTGGTACTGGTGCTGGTGCTGGTGCTAATGATGCTGGTGCTGTTGGTGCTGCTGGTGCTGGTGGTGCTGGTGGTACTGGTACTGGTGCTGGTGCTGGTGCTGGTGGTGCTGGTAGTGCTGGTGCTGGTGCTGGTGCTAGTGATGCTGGTGGTGCTGGTGCTGGTCCTGGTGCTGGTGCTGGTGCTGGTGCTGGTGGTGCTGGTGGTGCTGGTGCTGGTCCTGGTGCTGCTGGTGCTGCTGGTAGAAGAGTTTCTGAGGGGCTTTGGAAGCCAAACAGAGTAATTTATATTTGATCCTGGAAACACTAAGGAATACTGCAGTTTATTGAGAGGTGGGAATGACTCAGTCACTTTAGGAAGCTCACTTGGGTAGCAGGTTGGAGGGAGGACAGTACTTAAGAAATGCTCCCTGGTTGACCTACACTGTAAAATAAGTCAAAACGCCAGAGCCACTTTAGCGATAATGTTGACCCACGGCTGAGCGTTAGTCTGGACGGCCTCGGAATGCTGGGTACGAAGCCCCGCGCAGACCCGGCTTCCACAAGGAGCAGCCTCGGGTCTTCCACCAAGCTGCCAAAGAACAGTCTTGCCGATGACTGTTGGAAGCCTTGTTTGGGTTTCCTGTGGGTGGATAATTGCAGTGACTTTTCTGGCTGGCTTTATTTTGTCCCTTTCTGTTCTAGTAAATCACAGCCTGCCTGATGCCTCCTGCTTTAACACAAAGAAATCCTACAGAAACTAGCCAATAGGAGGCCTATTGTGAGACGTGTGGGCTTGCAGACCCGAGTTCCACATCCGTCACAGGAACTTTTAGACAGGAGCGCAGCAGCTGAGCTTGCCCACACTGTCCCAACAGGTGTTCTCCCTCTGAGAACAGGGTGGGGTAGCCTTTATTCTCTGGAGAATCTGTCAGGCCATTGCCCTGCCTTGATCTGCCAAACACAATGGAGCTCATGGGATCTTTGATTATGAACAGGAAGGGGCCTCCAGGGTCAGCTAGTCCAGGCCCTTTGCTTTAGAAGTGAGGAAGTCAAAGCTCAGAGGAATACGCAGACTGGTCCAAAGTCACACAGGTAATTGGCAGTGGAACTAGAATTTGAATCCAGAACATCTGATCCCAAATTTAGTCTTTTAAAAAAATTTTAATTCTGCTTTATGAAAAGGAATGTTATTTATATCGATCCAGTTTATTGATAGTAGCTATACTGAAACAGTCATTCATTTTATATATTCATATATGCATCTGTGTGTGTGAGAGAGAGACAGAGAGACAGAGACAAACAGAGACAGAGAGAGACAGAAACAGAGGGATACAGAGACACATAGAGAGAGGAAAAAAAGAGACAGAGACTGAGACACAGAGAGAAAAACAGAGAAAAATACAGAGACAGAGATCATTAAGTCCAATTGCCTTATTTTATAAATGAAGAAACTGAAGCCCAGAAAGTTTAATCAATCAAAAACATTTATTAATCCAAGTGTTCCTTACTTTGAACCCATCATTGTGTTCCCTGCCCAGCCTGGGAAGCTCACTGAGGATGGCTGATGCCAGCAGATGCTTCATCAGGAAATGCCAAACCGGTGTTCAGGAGAAGTAACCGGGAAAGTGGCCGAAGGCTTGGGGAGCTAAGAAGGGACTTCAGAAAGTCCAGCTTGTTTTACTTTCACAGTAAGTGTGCTCTCCCTGCCTGCTTCTTTCTCACTCTGTGTGTGTATCTTCATCCCCTCTTCTCTGTCTCTGTCTCACTCTGTCTCTCTTTTTCTCTCTCTCTCTCTCTCCTTTCTTTCCTCTGTCTCTGTTTCTGACTCTCTGTATCTCTGTCTGTCTGTCTAGTTAGAGCCCCAAAATCTAAAGAGAAACTCATTTATATGCCAGGGGGACTTGCAGACTAGTTGTTCAAATTAGATAGTTTTTTTTTTAAAGCTTCACTTAATGCTTTTTACTCTGTATCCCACAGTTATTTCACCACCCCCTACCTCCTGTCCATCTGAATTCTCCCATGAAATAAAGAAAAGCAGTTAAGCTAAAGGGACCCACCTGACTGCCAGCCTCCCCTGCCAGCCTCCATTGCCACTGATCATCCTCCACTTCTCTGTTGACAAGACCGATGTGTTTCCTCATCTCTTCTCCAGAACCAACGCCGGTCATTGCAATCATCCTTAGACTGAATCCCCTTTAGTGTAATTTTGGCTTACATTGTGATTCTCTTTTGACTCTATTTTTGTAATTCTTTGTTCTGAATCAATTCACATCTTCCCATGATTTTCTATATTCTTCATAACTGTCATGAAAATAGAGAAGAGAAAATCCCCGGCCCATCAGTACGTTTCCTGAAGAAGTCCATTTGGCTCTCCAGAAGAGTTGAGTCAATCATAGCTCTGCTAACATCACATTTCTGTGCCTGACTTCCCCCAGTTTCTCCACCTTTGACCATTTCATCTTTTATCATCTTTGCCAATTTAATGTGTGTGAGATGAAACCTCAGAGGTATTTGAATGTTCATTTTTAAAAAAATTATTGGTGAGTTGAAGCATTTGTCTTATAGTTATTGGCTGCATTTCTTATCTTAAAAATGTTTATACCTAGACATTGGGGGGTGGCTCTTTGTTTCACATCTTTTAGTCACGTCCCTATACATTTGGGGTACCGGGCTTTATTTTCAAAGATGTTGGATGCAAAGATTCTCCACACTGCTTTTTCTCCTTTTATTTTAATTGTGTTTCTTTTATTTGTATAAAATTTTAATTTTATCCAATAAAAACAATCTATTTTGTGATCACACTTATTCCTACTTTGGTCACAAATTTGTCCACATACCATAGTTCTGAACTGTTCTTCCCATCACCTTCATTTTTTCCTTTAATGATGTGACCTTTTATATTAAGGTTGAGCATCCAATTGGAGCTTCTTGTGGGACATAGAATAAAATTCTAGTCTAAGCCCATTTTTGCTTTTGGTTTCTCCCAAAAAATACGTAAAGGAGAAAGAGGAATCAGTAACCCCCAAATGCCTACTGGGAGATAGGGCTGACCTAGAGCCAGCTGGACTGGAACGTTCAAAAGAAACGCCATTCTTGGGAGCCCTACCTCATATTTTAGTTCTTTGCCTACTCTTACAATAGATCAATAAAGTTCTTATCTAGTTAGGAATTATCTAAATATCTAATTAGGAAGTCCTTTCCTGAGGAGCTTAAAGTCTTCATGAACACTAGACTCATGTTTGATTGTTTATGAGTCTTACTTTAGTAGTCTCTTCTATTGATTTTTTTTTTAATTTGGCCAGTCTTCTGTAATTTCAATGTCATCTACTCTCTGATACAGTTTGAGAACTGACACTGCTTTCATTTCAGATAGGGAATTAAGCTTATTTTATTTGGCTACAGAAGTCTGTTATAATAGCAATGGGTGGACATGACAAAGGGACAAATTTAGGCTGGAGGTTAGGAAAAACTTCCTAACAATGGGAGCTATCTCAAAGGAGAAAGGGTTACTATGAGTTTTCCCCTCATTGGAGATTTTCAAGCAAAGCTTGGACTATACTTGTTGAGTATTCTACAGAAGAGATTATTTTTTTAAGTAGAGGTTAGATACGGATGCTTTGTAGCTTTATTTTTCTACAGTATCTCTCTCTCCAGGCCCCTCAACTATATTTCCCTTCAGAGTCTAGTCATTTTGTTTCTCCAAATGAATTTTTCAAAAATATTTCATATCCTATTGTAAAATAATCCCTTGATAATTTACATATTACAACATAAAATCTATAACTTAATCTGAGAAATATTATTCTTTTGATTTTATTGGAAAACTCCAACCATGAGCCATGATTTCCTTCCCAATTAGTTGTTTTCTTTTATTTCTGTAAAGAGGGTTTCAGGTTCATTTATAAAAACCTGAATGTGTCTTAATAAGTGAATTTCCAGACATTTGTGCCTTCTGTAATCATTTTGTATTGGAATTTTCTTTTTCTTATTCCTTCTGGTTTTTGTAATTTGAATATCTTTTTGTTTCATGTATAAGACAGTCTTCCTCTATAAAGTAAGGGGACAGGGGCCAATGACCTTTAAAGTTGTCCTAGGGTCCATTTAGCTTTCCTTGACAGGTAATGACAGGAATAAATCATCCTTTTAAAAATGGACAGAAAATGATGTGTTTTTCTAGTGCAATCATGTCTGCAAAACACTTAATTTTGCCACATGATGATCTTACCAGGTAATTGCTATTGATGCTATAGATAATATTATTGCCTTTATACAGATGAAATTAAGTGACTTGGTAAAGGTCACACAGATACTAATCCAAGCTGAGGTTGGATTTCAACCAATAATCATGTGTAATGATCTAATCCTTATCAATGATCTGGCATCATATAGGTTTGCAACCAGAGACCTACTTACAGTCACGACCATTTGATAAGTCCTCAGATTTCTCAGTATCTGGAGAGGACACAAAATGGATACTCAGGTGATAGTAACGTGTCAGCCCATCTGGCTAGTTTATCTTGCTTAGTTTGGCCATCGGGTGCAGCCTTTAATTGAGATCATATCATTTAAAATATTTTAATATTACTCTGCGTGGCATAACTGAGTAGCATCGTAACAGCCCAAACTGGGATCGCTGTCAAGCTATTTTTATAAACATCTTTTCCCCTATAATTGCACTGCTTAATATACTGTATATTTTAAATTATTCTATTTGCAAGGTCTTGGAAAGCTTAAAAAATTGCCACGCAGAAGAACATTAGAGATATATTTAGCAATATATTTCATCAAAGGCGTAGAGGACAAACCCAAGCAGGAGAGAGAGATTCTGTGTGTGTTTTCTCAAAGAGCTTGTTTCTGCTCCATTTCAAGTCTTGCCATCGTGTTGACTGACAGCATTGCCACTCCCTTTATTCTACCTAACATTCCAAGGAAGGGATCTTAATGTATTAGAGAGTGTTGGCTCTGTCCCAAACCCAACAATGATCCCAGCTCTCCTCTGTAAGGAAGCCAACAAAAGGACAATGGCTCTTGAAGCTGGAGATTCTGAGCCGGTCTTTGTGGTAGCAAATATAGGAAATAGACCTTCCCACTTTGGCAAGGAAAGTGAGCAGCCATGGACATGGCAGCAGCAAAAGTGTTTTTGTACAGTAGAAATGGGTCTGAGGAAATGGAAAAACATAAAGGAGAAAGAGGAACCAGTAACCCCAAAAGGACTAGTGGGAGATAGGGCTGACCTAGAGCCAGCTGGACTGGAACGTTCTAAAGAAATGCCATTCTTGGGAGTCCTACCTCGTACTTTAGTTCTTTGCCTACCCTGACAATAGTTCAATAAAGTTCAAGCAGCATTTATTATTCAGAGGCCCAGGCTGGGCACTTGAAGGAGAAAGTGAAGGTAAAAGATTGGGTCTTCCCTGAGAGAACTCAAGTTTTACCCGAGGCAGGAAATTGTGGAATATTTATTCAAATGAACCTGTGACCTTCCTGATGGGCTTTTCCCTTCTGTGATTGAAAATGTGATTCACGTTCATGACAACCAAAATGCTGAAGGTTTCTTCTCATTCTTTTGACAGGAAGAGGGCGTATCTATCGGCCATCTTTTCTTGGAGTTTTCCTTGTGGGATCTCTTTCTGGAGGTGATCTTTGGATTCTTTCAATGACTATTTTGCCCTCTGGTTCTAGGATATCAAGGTAGTTTTCCTAGATCTTTTGAATGTTATCCAGGCTTTTTTTTTTTTTTTTTTTTTTGGTTGTGGCTTTCAGGTAGTCCAATAATTTTAAAATTACTTCTCCTGGATCTGTTTTCTAGGTCAATCATTTTTCTAATGAGATATTTTATATTTTCTTCCATTTTTTCATTCTTTTTATTTAGTTTGGCTGGTTCTTGATGCTTCATAGAGTCATTTGCTTCCATATGCCTGATTCTACTTTTTAATGTGTGATTTTCTTCAGTTAGTGTTTGCATCTTCTTTGCCATTTGATTAATTCTATTTTTAAAGATGTCATTTTCTTCCATGGATTTTTTTCTTTACATTTGGCCAGTTACATTTTTTAAAGAATTAATTTCTTCAGTAGAATTTTTTGCATTTGACCAATTGTATTTTTAAGGAATCATTTTCCTTTTACAAGCTGTTGACTCTCTCTTGCATACTTCTCACTTCTTTGCCCATTTTTCTTCTATCTTCTCTCTTATTTGATTTTAAAAATTCTTTATGAGCTCTTCCAGGAAGACTGTTTGGGCTTGAGACCAATTCATATCTGCCTTTGAGGTTTCACATGCAGGCATTTTGTCTCTTCTGAATTGGTATTTTAGCCTTTCCTGTCACCACAATAGCTTTCCATGGTTAAGGTTCTTCTCTATTTCTTGCTCATTTTCTTTCTTTTTCCTACTTTGTGACTTTTGAAGTCGAGCTGGGCTTCTGGGTCACAGGGAGTGCTGTCCCAACCTTCTTGTGCAGCTTTGAGCCTTAGCTTTGCGCACAGGGCCCCTTGGGTTTGGTGTCTTGCTCATGATGCCAGGGGCAGTTCAACCTTGTTCAGCCTGTTGTTGCCTGTTTTCCTGAGGTTGCCAGTTTGTCTCCTGCATTGGGACTAGAGGCTGTCCTAGTGGTTTACCCTCCTACTTCAGGATTGAGGGTCTCAGTTGCTAATCCACTGTGATTCCATTGGCTTTCCTGGACACCCTAAGCTGGGCTGCATGGCCCTTTCATTCCAGTGAGACTGACTTCTTGAAGTTCTTCCAACTTATCTTAAGCTGGAGAATGGTTTCATTGGATCTCTTCATAGGCTCTGTCCTTTCAGACTCTATTCCGAGGCTTGATTTCATGTGGTTTTTGAGGGAAACTGGGAGAGATTGAGGAGCTTCCTGGCTTCACTCCACCATCCTGGCTCTGCCCCAGAACTCCATGTCATCTTTTGCTATCCCTGTGTGACCATCCCATCCCACCTTCTTTTATATTATAGATTTCTTCAATGACTTTAGTTACTTCTTTGAAATTCCCTATTTATATATGCTACAGACTTCTCAAATCCACCATGTGGCTCTTTATTGTCCTTTTTGCACATTATAATGTTCCATTAGTTATAGCCATACAAAATGCAGGTGGAATATTGTATTCTAGAAATAAATGTAATCATTTTTCTCTAGGAGAAATTCAGGGTCACTTATAGGAGCCTTGCAATTTTCCCTTAAGACACTTGAGCCCAACCTCTTCTTCCCTTCCTCTTCATGTCTGTCCATGATATTCATTTTGATGAATGAATTATATAAGTTGTTCACCAAACTTCATGCATGACTTGAACAATATGCATTCTTCATCCACTTGATTCTTCCAGTATAGATGATTTAATTAAACTATTTTTGAGTGGTAACACGACTTTTCCAAGAGGTCCTACAATGTTCCAGGGCTTCATGCAGTCATTATGAAGCCTTCTACAAACAGCATCTAGAGTCCCTTGTCATCTAAGGGGAAATCTTTCTTCAACTTGAACTAAATTCTTGATATTCATGACAATGGCAAGCACCCTTGACAAATACATCCTTGTTTTATGTATAGGATGATATGGATAATCAGAGAGTCATCAAACAATCTTCTCTCCATGTGTCTCATAGAATCTTAAATAATTTTAAGGTGTGCTTGGCAAATATGTTGTTAGCAAAAGGAATCTTAAAATGACATTTTGCTCTATTGTATTTCTTTCTTTTATAATCAAGAAACCTATATTCCTCATATATTACAGTCATTGTATGATGGTGAAGTTGTGGTCTACTGTAGGTTATTGCTCACAATATTATCTAGGAGAGGTAAACTAATACAAAATTGGTAGAGTTGTAAACTGATCCAGTAATTCTGGAGAACAATCTGGAACTGCTCAAAAAATTTTAAAACTGTTCATATCCTCTGAGCCAGAAATACTACCACTAGGTCTATAAGCCAAGAAGATCAAAGGAAAATGAAAAAGGCTTATATGTACAAAATTTTTATATCAGTTTTTATTGTGCTGGTAAAGGATTGGAAATTGAGAGGATGCTCATCAGTTGGAGAAGAGCTGAACCAGTTATGGCATATGAAGGTGATGGAATACCAGAAATAATAAAGAGAGTGGTTTCAGAAAACAAAACAAAACAACACAACAACATGGCGACACTTGTCCAAACTCATACAAAATGAAGTGAGAACTGGAAGATCATTGTTCACAATGGCAATAATGCTACAATGCTGATCATATGTGAAAGACTTGACTATCTGGATCAAAATAATGATCAAGACAATTCCAATGATAAAAAATCCACCTCCACAAAGAGCTGAAGAACTCTGAATGCAAATTAAGGTATACTTTTCTTGCTTTCTTTATTTTTCTTGCTTTTTGGTGTTATGGCTAAGATGGAAATATGTTTTACATTATTTCACATGTATAATTTTTTAATGCATGTAATCTATTTCTTTTAATTTTTAAAAAAATGTATTTATTTTTTCTGGTTATACATGTATATTCATTGTTTGAAAAACAAATTTCCATATGAATCATGTTGGGAAAGAAAAATCAGAACAAAAGGGGAAAACCTCAAAAGAAAAAAAAAAAGGAAAGGGATGGGGAGGGAAGTGAACATAGCATATGTTGATTTACATTCAGACTTCATATATGGTTCCCTCTCTGAATGCAGATGACATTTTCCATCCAAAGGTTATTGGGATTACCTTGGATAACTGACCCACTGAAAAGAACCAAGTCTTTCATAGTTGATCATCTCACAATCTTATTGTTACTATTACAATGTATTCCCGGTTCTGCTTGTTTGACTCAGCATCGGTTTGTGTAAATCATTCCAGGCCTTTTCTAAAATTAGCTTGCTCATCATTTTGTATAAAACAATAATATTCCATTATTTCCATATACCATAACTTAATCAGCCATTCCCCAAGTGATGGGCATCTACTCATTTTCCAATTCTTTGCCACTACAAATAGGGCTGCCACAAACATTTTTGGGCATATCGTATCTATAAATGATATCATTTTGCTTACTTTCTCAGTAGGTGATGGAAGAGTGGGAGATTTGGAACTCAAAATTTGTAAAAAAAAAAAAAAAAAAAAAAAAGGGAATATCAAAATAAATAAATAAAATTTAAAAAGTTTACCCATTCCTCATTAATTTCATTGTCAACATTATGATGAGAATGTACTATATTCTTATAAAATCTTATGTAGATGAGAAAGTAGGAATAAAAGGTGTAGTTGTTTTCTCTGCATCTCCTTTTTCTGGTTTTAGTAAGAGCTAAGACTTTTCCCATACCTTTGTTAGCTTTCCTTTTTTTCAGACACTTTATGAATGCATCCCTCCAGACCCTCACAATTGTCCTCCTTTTAACACAGATCGCCAACATAAACACTTGGTCTGATTGAGCTGCTTTTCCTGTCTTTCCTCTTATGCATCAATTCTTTTTCCTTCCAGGAAGTGAGAATTCAGAGGTAATGACTCCATCCCTTTTGATGGCAAAAACAATTTGTCATAAAAGCCTCAGAAGATCTTTTATATTTTTCTATTTGTTGTTCTTTTAGTTTTTTTTGTAACTGCCCTCAGGATAACTCTCTTTAATTGAGTCTTTTGCTAAACCTTCTTTAAACTGATTTTCCTGGTTTTTTTCCTCTCTGTTTAGTGAGTTGATATAAGTTTCCATCATTCTTCTCTGTAACACTGATCAAACAAGTTCACATTGTAAGCCAGCAATGCCCTTGGTTGTCACATCTCTCCAAGTGACAATAAGTCAAGCACCTGCTGACTAAAGCACTTTTTTAAGCTACTTGTGATGACATTTTATTTACATCAGCTTGAGTGCAACATAAAATTATTGTAATCTGTCCTTTCTTCCATTCATATTCCATTTTCCTTCAGTAATTTATCTAAATATGTCAGAATAAAATTATTTTTAATCGCATGCCATATCTTTTTCTTATTTTGATTCTTCTAGTTTTGTACTAATTTTGACCTTCGATCTTTTTTCTCCTTTTATTTATATTTATTTATTTAATATTTTTATTTTCCCCAGTTACATGTAAAACATTTTTTTACATTTGTTTCTTAAATCTTTGATTTCCAGATTCTCTCCCTTCCTCCCCACCCTCACCCCCTTTAACAAGGCTCATATAAGTAATGCAGAACATTTCCATAAAAGTTATGTTGTGAAAGAAAACATAAATCTCCTCCTAACCCCCTCCCAAAAAAACCCTCAAAAAAAGTGAAAAAAAAAAGAGTATGTTTCAATCTGTATTCAAACACAATCAGTTCTTTCTCTGGGTATGGATAGCATTTGTCATCATAAGTCTTTGTGAATCATTGTATTGCTGAGAACAGCAAAGTCATTCACAATTTATTATCTCACAGCATTGCTATTACTTTGTACACAGTACATTTCACTTTGCTTGAGTTCATGGAGGACTTTCCAGGTTTTTCTGCTCATCATTCTCCATAAAAATAATAATATTCCATCATAATCCCATATCACAAATTATCCGGCCATCCCCCAATTGATGGGCATCCCAATTTCCAATTAAAAAAATGCTGAAAAAAGAGCTGCTATAAATATTTTTGTGCAGATAGATCCTTTTACTTTTGGGTAAATGGGTCAATCTAGCCTAAGTTCCAGCACCCAAGCTTTGGGTTTACATGGACTAGCTTCAGTCTTGGAGGAGTCTCTGAAGTCGTATTTCTTGGCTTTGCTCTGCTCCCTCCTATGGCTGATTCTGGAAAATCTCAGCAAATAGCTGGAATCTAGCCCATGGCTATGTCGCGACCTACACACTAAGCAGTATCAGTCACATTCATGGTCCTAATAACAGGTTTCCTTTTCCTTAAGGGGAAGAGTTGTTTCCCATTATGTCTTTGTATTCTTAATGCTTAACACAATTCCATGACCGTAGCAGGTACATAATGAATGGTTTGTCAGATTGGATCCATATGTGACCTCATTTGATACTGTAAAAGAAGTATTATTATATTCTCCAGCTTAAGGATGAGGAAACTGAGACAGAGAAAGATGACTCGTCCAGGGTCATAGAACCAGTGGGTATTAATGGCAGAATACAAACTCAGGACTTTCTGACCCAAAGTCGGATGTTCTCTCCAATCTCTGGATTGGATCGGAACAATTATCACACAGCTACCATCGCCTTGGTACGGTGCTAGGTCTTGGGGAATTCCTGCCACCTTGGGGGTGTGTATCTCCCCGGCGATCGGTTTAGCAGCCTTAACAATGGCGGATCGACATGGAAAAGCCTCGACTTGTCTCCTGTTATCCATCAGATTAGGCGAGGTTTGCCAAGATTAGAAGTATTAGATTTTCATCACATCGGTGTGACGCACCTTGGACGGTCTTCAAATTCTGATTAAAACAATTCCAAGTCTCCAGAGATTTGGGGAGAGGATGCCAACAAACTGACAGGCAAACCCAAACTCCCTTAATCCTCCCGAAATGTCCGGAACAGACCACCTCAAACAGTAAAGCTCCGATGTATTAAAAAACCCCACACCTGTATTTTTCTTTTTTATTTTCAATTTGCAACCTCAGTGGGGACCTTGGCGGAAGGCATTTTCCGGGGATTAATGAGCAGCCTGGGCTTGTGGCTCTCCTGCCTGGAGCTATGACTCTTTCCCTCTGGACACTAATTCCAGAAAATGCTCACTTTCTGGTGATTGCTTAATATCACTTTCAAGGAATAGAACCTTTAAGTTGCAGCAAGGTGATGGGGAATGGGGATTTAAATGACGACTATTTCATCTCTCGGTGACACGGCTTCATTTCTATTTTGCCAAATACATCTGAATGCACCCAGGACGAATTCACGGGAAATGTATAAGGCCCTTCCTCTGCCCCTCCTCCCCCTCCCCTCCCGGTCCCCCTACCCAGTTCCTCGTATTTCAGGTTTTGGAAATGGAACGAATAAAAGATGAAAGACAGAAAACCCGGTTATTGCCGTAACAAGTCTGAGCAATCACTTGTCACTCGCAGTTAGCACCAAAGTTATTTTAACAAGATATTACTTGCAGAATTTCCACTATAAATCTTTGATTAAGTCCAAGAATCCCCATCAAGACATTTCCCATGCAAGATTGTCAGAAATAACGACAGTTCCCAGCTTATTTTCAAACCATGAAAATGAGAGAGGCTGAGCATGGCAGCCTGCTGACCTGAGTGGCAAGCTGCCATTATTATTGATTTTCTCTGCCTCGAAAAGCTGAAACATATATATTTTTTGGAAGACCCTGTTCAGAGAAGGCTAAACAAAGTCAATGGCCATTTATTTGTCTTTTTTATTTCCTTCACTCGGAGGCTCCTGTTTGGATTTAATAAACAGGGATAAAATGAGATTTCTCTGCTTAAGCTCTGGGTACAATAATAAAATGCACACATAAAGGAGCTGGGCAGGAGGCCCCTGGGGATCAGGGCAATAGGATTTCCAAGCTTCAAGTGAACCAGCTGAAGAGACCTTGATTAGCCATGTGGACTCTTCCCATTTGGCAGGATTTCTCATTGGATGTCTCTCTTGCCCATGCTGGAATCCCATCTCAGACACTCCCCACCCGGACAGACTGCTACATCTCCCTGGGATTCATCTGGAAACTGGAGGGATGGCTTCTAGGCTCCCTTTTGACTCTAAATCTATGGTCCTGTGATCCTCTTGAAGAATCTGTTTTAACATTGCCTCGGGCTCCAAATCAAGGAGAAGGAGACAGATGGGAACAAATGTTTGATAGCAGGGCTGCTTCCAGGGACTCTTTTCAGAATGGGCACGTGCACTTCTAACTCGACCCCGACCCCCATGATGCTCTTTCCTGGGCTTCTTCACACCACGCCTGCCGTAGAAGTGCCCCCTAACTTCTTGGGAACAATGATTAGTTCAGCACCTTAAGTCCTGGACAGGACATGGCTCCACTCACCATCCCTGTCATTCCGCCGACTTAAAATACTCCTTTCCGAACTCGGCTTCCACATGTGGTGCTTCCGGCATCCGATGGTAAACTCCTAGTGGCCAGGGGCGATTTTGTCTCTTACATTTGTACAAAATGCTTCCCCCACCACAGGAAAAAGTAAATGCCCATTATTCATTCATAGCTACACAGCAACGTATCATTAATCTCAACTAGTTGAGAGGAAGGCAATTTTCCCTCGGCAAAAATTCTAAATGATGACATTTTCTCAAGTATTCTTATTTCATCACTTTCAAATGTATATGGCAATGTATGCTGAAAGCTAATGAAATGTTTGTAGCTGGGGTTCCTGCTTCAATGAATATACGGGAATCATTAAAAATTCTACTACTAATTGAAAGCAAATGAGGGCTTCCGAAGCCTTGAAACTAATCTGAACTTCGGAGTTAAAAACTTCCTCTCCCTCCTATACTATTAATGCAGTTAAGCGACTGAACTTCTTTTGCAAATATAATTTTTTAAAGGACATTTCAGCCTTGATTTGGTCTAATGGATAATTAATGGGTTTTGAATGAATGAGGTCTTTCTGTAGAATACATTTCCATCAGAATATCACTTCTGTTTTTTTTCCCTATTCATTTAAAAAAAGATTTTCTAACTGTTTGTCTTGTCCAGATTTCCTGGATTTAGAACAGGGCTTAGGGCGAGTAGGAATATACGTTCATTGACAGGCTATTCTTTCATCTAAAGACCAACTGAGTTCAGAAATGAATCACTGGGCTGGCCTGGGGCTCGTACATTTTTGGTCACAGAAACCCTCCAAGGCCATCTATTGAGCTTTAGATGGGTCTCTGTCTCCACCAGGAAGGAAATATCGGGAACCCCCACTCCTAGTAAAGGAGACTCTGGGGCAGACATTGTTTTCCATCTTTTCTAGCCCAATGGTGTTCTCAAACTGGACACTCTTGCGACCTTTTAGGCACCGGAGGCAGAATGTCTGTAAAACTGAACCTCACGGGATAAATTTTGTTCAAGTGAGAGATTTAATGGGAATGACCAGCGTAGAAATTATATAGTAAATCGCATTGCTTCTCATAGCTCATTAAAGTAACAGTGAGAGTCTTCTCCTTGTCTGATCTATATATTTGCCACTGGACCCAGATGGTTCTGGAGAAGAAAATGAGGTTGTTTCCTTTGCACAGCCCTCTTTCCCTCAAGTCCAATTCACTTGCAAGTCACGGCATCGCTTCCCTGAGGTCATGGAACTCTTGGAGACAAACAGTGATGACAACAAATGTCACATCAATCCATGGAAAAATCACTTTTGTGGATTATAAACTCATTATTTGCACAGTGATTCAGATCCTGTCCTGGACCCCGCAGGGTTTTCCTGGAGGCTTCCCGGATCCTAACTCAAATTAAAAAGGGAAGGAACAGATTTTTGGTTGGCCCTTTTTGTTGACCAGGAAGGAGCCTTCTGTACCTCTCCAGCCACAGAGAAATCAGGGACCTCCTTAGGCTTCTCCTTCTTTTGGAAGAAGGCAATGTCATTTCCGATGACTGCTGCCCCATGGCTGACCTGGAGGGAAGACATCAAGGAAAAAAATTTCCTCTAGGCTAGGAGAGAGCACCCAGCCTGGAGTCAAGTGGTCCTCAGGCCAAATCTCAGATACTTACCAGTTTTGTGACTTTAGGTAAGTCATTTCACCTCAGCCTCAGTTTTCTCATCTCTAAAATGGGGATAATAATGGGTCCACCTTCACAAGATTATTGTAGGAATCTAATGAGATGATAATATACATGAAACATTTGACAAATTTTAAAATGCTATGTTGATGTTATTCATCATACCAGCTTAAGATGATAAGATTTCTATTATTATTATCATCTCTCAAATATCAACCAACCAACAGCATTTATTAGGCATCTACTTGTCAGGTGTTCTGATTCACTCTGAGGAGTGAATGGAGACAATCCCCACCTTCATGGAACTTACTTTCCACGGGAGAGATACAGCATATTCACAGATAAGCAAATATGGGATATATTTCATATACATATATACAATATGTATAATACACACAATGTATAATAATACACACAAATAACACATCATATATTATTAATATATATTATATACATATCAATCTCTACATCTATTTGTCTATAAAACCAAATTATTTGGGGAATTAAAAATATTTCAATATTCCAAAGGAATGAAGTAGTATAAGTGATCTGGCGTGGTCCAGTGGACAGACCCGTCACTTCAGAATCTAATTTAGTTCCCTGCATGACAACTACTATCTGTGTGACCTTGGAAAAGTCACTTTCCTTGGCCAAAGCTTCTGAGATCCTTTCCAACTCTGGAGGATGAGCCTACATTGTAATCCATTGTCTCTGTGGTAGCAACTTTCTCCTCATTGTTCTATATCACCCTGCCCTTCTCTTCCCACATTCTGGTCTTATAAGACAAGCCAATTTTTTCCTTCTTCGTTATTCTAATAGAGGCAACTAGCCAAGACTATAAATTGCATAGAAAATGCCAACCTGCACTGGTAATAGAACTTCCTCATTTGGGGATCCCCTAAACTACTGACATCCCAGCTCAGGTTCTATCCCTCATTCCTGTCATACCCAATGGAGACCAAGTGAGCTCAAAGTTGGAAGCAGCTTCTGAAGCTCTCCCTGTACAAGAATTACTTTTTCCATCCCACCCATTTGCCCTCTGGTTTTTGCTTCAAGCCTGCAGTGAGTGCCCAAAGCCCTTCCCCATTCTCACGGTGGCTCACGGCATTTTGGGATGACTTTAATTGTCAGGAAGACGCCAGACATGGATGACATGGATGTGGATGCTTAGGGAGCTCATTAAAAAACTGACATTTTAAAAGATCCACAGTAGATGGTTCAAGACCACAAGGCAACCTTAAAGGATTCAAGGCTAGGGCAGAAAAACTTCACTGGTAGTGCTTCAACTCCGAATAAGCTGAAGCTGCTTAGTAAAGTTCAGGACATAAAAAAGGAGGTTGGGACTCCATGGACAACATCAAAGAGAGGCGGATGGGACGGAGATGGCTGAGGAGAGATTACGGAGCTGCTCCATTGTGATTTTGCTTCTGTTTTCTCTGCCAAGTGCATGGTTTTTGTATTGAAAGGACAGCGCAGGACTAATGGGGAGTCGATGAGTAGGAAGACAGCATCAAAGCTTCGAGCTGCTCTTGATGAATCCAAGATAGCAGACACAGCTGAACTATTCTCTTGAGTGCTAAAAAAAACTGGCAGAAGTCATTGTGAGCCCCTGTTGGGGATCTGTGGGATCAAAAAAGGGAGAGGGGAAGCAGTATGGCAGTATGGCCAAAAATGGAAGGTATTGGGACCTGAACACCACCAGGCCGGGGGCTTGACCGGGATTCCCAGGAAAACTATAGATTGTCAAAGAGACGGACGGCTGATGAACGTCTGGAAAAGGAAGCAGGGGTTACCAGGAGCCAGCCTGGGGTCAGCAAGCACAGGACATAACAGACCAACCTTATTTCCTTTTCAGGTAAGATTATAAAAGATTGGGATTGGGCTGTGAGTGGAGCTTCTGACAAAGTCTCTCACATGTTCCTCCAGGATAAAAGATGGAGAAAAGCGAGCTAGATAATAAAAGAATAAGTCATGTTCACAATTGATTGAAATGTTTCCTTGGAAAGCAAATCCAAGTTCTTTAGAATGTCGCAGGATTTGTGGGAGCTTAAGCGCTATTTCACATTCTATCAGTGACCTCAATGAAAGTACATATGACTGAAAGGCTCATCTGATACACAGAGAACATAAAGTTGAGAATGAGATTTAGCAGGATATCTGATTGACTCAGGATCCAGAAAGGTTTTGCAGGCCTGAAGAATGTTGGGTTAAATACAAGAAGATGGAATCTTACAGAGAAAATGTCACATTTTATACTTGGATTCAAAAGATCAGTTTCACCAGTACAATATGAGAGAAACATGGCAGTTTGTGTGAAAAACCTGCATCAAAAAGGCACAATGTCCTGGCCCAGGAAGGGGAGATTTCTGCTCCATTCAGCCTTGGACAGAGTTTGGCAGGACGATCGACTCCTTACTGCACCTCTTTTTGCCTGGTCTCGGATTGTGTCCACCAAGAGGGTCCTGGACCCTGAAGGAAAGTGCTTCCTCAGTGTTCCATGTGGACCACCACTGCCCGTCCCTGGCCATGCTCCTTGGGCCGCCCGCTCTCCTTGGGCTGCATCGGCCTTGTAGTGTCAGGGAGAAGACAATGGCCCCCTCTGGGAGGTGCACCTGGGGATCCCTTTTCATTAGGACTTGGATTAATTCCCTTAAGAGTCACCAGAGACTCTAACCAAGTTCCACCGAGTCTTGGCTGCATCTTGAAGGCTCCCAAGCCACAGATGGCTACAGCCTTTTCTCGCTCACCCCGGGGTCTGTGTGCAGACTCTAAGGGTCCAGTGCTTCTCAACATGCGCCAGTCACAACGGAGTCAGAGCCAGCAGGAATGGAGCAGGGCTGGGGGAGGCTGGCAGCTCCCTTCTCCAGGACAGCCCAGCTCTGCTTTTCCAGGCCTTCCCACGAATGGCCAGCACAACCTCAGACCCTCGTGACTCCTCCCCACAGCTCAACCACCTGTCTCCTGAGAGGCTCCACGGGCCAAGCCTCCCCATCCAGATGGCTCCCTCCTTCTGCCTCTCCTTGGCAGGGCCCGTGCTCACGCTCAGGGCACAAGCAGAGCGAGGCCCGAGTGCAAGGTCAGAGGATCCATCTGGACCCAGGTGAAGGCAGATGGGAGGAGCCAGCAGCACAAGGGAGCCCTCCCCGGCCATTCAGGGTTTCGGTTCCCTGCTCCTTCCTTCTTACCCCAGAACTCCTTTCTCTAAGCTGGCCCAGACCTTCCGAGCTGGTGCTCCAGGTGCAGGTGTTTCCATTCACAGAGAGAACTGGGAGAGACAATCCTGCCCTTCTTTGTTAATGGGAGACTTGGCCAAAGGCAGTCCCCCTAAGAGGAAGCCCTCCTCTACTTCACTCTTTCACTAAAGGGCATTCACCAATTAAATCTCCATGTTGGCAGAGAAGTCCTGAACTGGTGTCCTTTCTGAAGCACTTGCCAAGTGGTCATTGAAGACCTCAAGTGAAGGGGAGCCCATACCCAGAGAGACACCTTCCATGACCCTTTGGGGCAGCTCTGATTAGTAGAAAGCCTAAATTCTCCTCTCTCAAAATTCTACACTCTTCTGCTTCCTAAGAGCCAGGCCACACAAATCTCCTTCTTCCACTGGCTAGTGCTTCAGGACACACAGGCTAGTCCTTCGGGACAAAAGGCTAGCCCTTCAGGATACTCAAGTTAACCCTTTGGGTCACACAGACTAGCCCTTCAGGAGACACAAGCTAGCCCTTCAGGACACACAGGCTAGCCCTTCAGGATACTCAGGGTAGCTCTTTAGGTCACATAGGCTAGCGCTTCAGGACACACAGGCTAGTCCTTCGGGACAAAAGGCTAGCCCTTCAGGATACTCAAGTTAACCCTTTGGGTCACACAGTTTAGCCCTTCAGGAGACATAGGCTAGCCCTTCAGGAGATATAGGCTAGCCCTTCAGGATACTCAGGTTATCCCTTTGGGTCACACAGGCTAGCCCTTCAGGAGACATAGGCTAGCCCTTTAGGACACACAGGCTAGCCCTTCAAAGGCTTGGGAACACTTATCATGACCTGTCTGAGATTTTCCCTCTCCCTACAACTAGCTCTTCCATGGCACAGTCCCTTTGCCATACTTATCACCTTTCAGTATCCCTCCTCAGATATGGTGTCTAGAACGTTGCCCCAATCTTCCACAGTACAGGCTGATCAAAGCAGAGAATGATGATGACATCACCCTCTGTGTCTTTCTAAATCCAGTCCAATATCAAATCTTGCTTGCTATATAATATGTGATTTGTTTTAACTTGTGGTCCATTAAAACTCCCAGATCTTTTTTTTCCAGGTTAATTAGAATCTAGTGGTGATCCTCCTTCATCAACCATCCCATCCTCCTTGGACTGAGTCTTGGTACTTGATGGAGCCCCTTCCCGGACTGCCCACAGAGTGCAAAACTCTGGCAAACTCTGAGATTTCCTGGTCTCAGAAGAACGGGAAGCTATCATCTCCGACCTAATGTTTTTCAAATATATTTTTCCCATATTTACTGGGAAGGTTATTCAAGAGAGTATCATAAGCATATTTTCAAAAGTCCTAGAGGACATATGGTCATTGACACGTGTATACTCGGGACACGGCATCCTCTGGGATTGGCTCTGCAGCAATCGCTTCTCATTCTGAGTAAGTGTCCGGGCATTTGTTTGGAGCCCGATCCATCACGGTGCTAGAATTATTTGGAAAGGAAACTCCATGGGCCAGCTCGGTCAAGCCCAGCCAGGTGGCAGGGTGATGTGAAGAGTTTTCTGCTTTGTAATAATGGGTGATAGATGGTATGGATGATCATTTCTTTTCATTGGGGTATTACCGACATGATTCAGCAAGCTTTCAAAGTGGAGCTCACTGTCCCACAACCAATAAATAATAAGGATAATTAAATGGTACCTGCTTCAAACATCCTAAAATGCTTTATGATTATCTCATCTGATTTTCACAATAGCCCCATGAGCGAGACTCTGTCGGCATTGACGCCAAGCTTTCCCCCACCCTGAGGATGCTGGGTGGCTAAGGGCCATGTGGAGACAAATTTATTAAAAAGTTGAGATTTTAAAATCTGTTCCATCTGATACCAACATCTGTGCTCAGAGAACAGCACCTTGCCGCCCCTCCTTCCTCTGCCGTCTCAGCATCCTGCCTCCCTCCATCTTGTCTGTAACTTTTTCAGCAGATGGGGCAGGTCCCCCGACAGCAGCACCAAGAACAGAGCTGGCTTTAGGGTGTCTTTCCGCATTTCTCGAGCTGTCACTCTCGGCCTGCCTGTGTGCATCGGCTAAGGTCCACGCTGCCATTTGCAAAGTAAAGATCACCTCACCTCTGGACCCCTTTCTAGAACAGCCCGTCTCCTGCGTGGATGTTAAGAACATTTCTGTCAGCATTATTTCCAATTCCCATCCCCTCTATCTGGGAATATATTTTTTCCTTAACTGTTTTCCTTAACTCTTTATATCTATAACCAGCGCCTCCTAATGGCTCCTCCACACCTTCCCTTGTAACAAAAAAATGTGGTCAAGCAAGGAAACTCAAGGCATTGGCCGTGTCAGAAAATGTCTCATTCCACCCTGCGGCTCTCCACCATTTTCCTCTGTAGCCACGGTTGGTCCTTGCATCGCTCAGAGTGATAACACGACTTGGTTTCCCCATCTTGGTATCGTGTGCACTGGTTCTGCTCGCTTTGCTCTCCATCCAAAATTTCTCCGGCTTCACGTCCCCATCCATCCCAGGACTGACGCTCAGGTCCAATTCTGACCTTCCTGGTCCTCTCTAGCCTGTTCTCCACTGGGAGGGTCTGACCCCTGAGATTACCTGCCATTGACACTGTAGAGACTGAGTTCATGCAGAGTTATTTGCAAGTTTGTCTCCTTTATTAAAAATATTATATATAAATATATATTTACTATAATATAAATAAATATAAATATTTTATATTATATTATACATTATATATTTATAATTTATATTACATTATATATACATTATGAATATATAAATAAAATAATATATAATATATGTATTATATAAATATAAATACATAATAAATATATTACATAAATATAAATATATATGTAAATAAATAAAAATATTAAAAGATATTTTTATTAAAATATAAGCTCCTTGAGGGCAGGATTAGTATTTTTTTCCTTTCTTTGTATCACTAGAACACAATTTAGTGTCTCGTGCATAGTAAATGCTGAAGAAATCTTTGTTGATTGACAGCCTCCAGGAGGTCTATCTTTTAGAATTCTTCAAGAACAAAATCTCATCCCGCAAGCTTTTGGTCTGTACCTGCTACATGTCGGGCCTGTGCTGGGTCCTGAGGCGACAAAAGCAAAATGTCTTCAAGGAGCTTCCATCCCACTGAGGAAGACTCGCTATGAGAACTCATGGCTACAAACATGCTGGTTTGGGGAGGGAGAAGGCACCGACACGTGGGGGTGGAGAGCCCCGAAAGGCAGAACCTGAACTGAACCCCAAGGCAGCCATGGAGAGACATGTCAGCCCTGGGGGACGAGCTCATTGCCAGCTTGTTGGCAGAGACGGAATGAGAATTCTGCCCGGCAAAGGTGAGGAGATGGGAAGTGTGGAGAGTTAGCACATGGGCCAGTGTCCAGAAAGGAGGAGGCGTGGAGAGGAATAAGGTCCAATAACTCCAGGAAGGGCATCCCGAGCCAGAGCGTGAAGGGTCCGGTTGAGGAGGCGGCATTTTTATTCCAGAGGCCAGAAGGAGCCTCCATCAGTAGCTCATCTTGACTTAGCAGCTGGGAAGAAATGGATTGGGGAGAAGCCGGAGGTCCCTTAGTGTGGAAACTGATCATGGAGTCACCAAAAACCCTGGAGGAAAATTTGCCCCCGAAAAAGGTGATCCTGGAGAGGCCTTTAAAAGGGGCTCACATGGCAAAGCCCAGACAAGTCTGTGCCAGGAACTCAGGAGTTCATCCTGGCTGGGCAGTAATGTGTACAAAGGAAATTCTGAGAAAAGGCAAAGGGGACATTGGGATGCAAGGATATTGTCAGAATGTACCGAGTGGGGCCGGGATCTATGGCTTCCCCACTCACGAGAGGCAAGGCCTTTCCTTTCTCTGGCCTGCGTTTCCTTCATCTGCAGAATGAGATGATAAGACTTAGATTATCTCTGTCATGGTCCTATTGGGAGGAAATTTTAGCAGCCTAAAAACTAAAGACGTGTAAGGTATTATTTTAGTTGTTTTCAGCTTATAATTCAACATAGAGCTATCGTTCTCTGGAGGGAAAGGTCCTCTTGAATTGGCAGCATAGACAGTGCTAGAGCCATAAACAGTAAGAAGAAAGGGAACATAGATCCACCTGGTACCCAAACAGATCCCGAAGCTGATGAGAGGAGAGCCGTGCCCCCACTGTACTCAAGGGTCTGTGATGAGACACAGCTATTCCTGAAGAGAATGGACTAGAGCAGGGCCCCTTTCAAAGTTCCGCCTGAGAAGCTAGAATCCAAAATTCTGCTCTTCTGGGATGGATATGGTAAAAGAACGCCTTTATAGTGTGATATCCCTGGAGACGCATGAAAGAATTAGGAAAATTAAGTCTAGAGAATGATGAAGGGGGAGAAATTGTGGAAGGTGGGAGTCTAAGTTGAGGACTAAATTTTTTTATGTGAAATGCTCTTTATTCTGATTATGCTTCTAACATCTGTTACATTTTCTTTTTCTGAATGTTTACATTTATTTTTATTCTGATAATTAAATTCTATTTTATTGAAGATTTTTATTTTCAAAACACGTGCAAGGAAAATTTTTTACCATTGACCCTTGCAAAACCTTGTGTTCCAATTTCCTCCCTATTCCCTCCACTCCCTCCCCCAGATGGCAAGCAATCCAATATATGCCAAACATGGTAAAAATATATATAAATCCAATATAGGCATATGTGTTTAAACAATTATAGTGTTGCACAAGAAAAGTCAGAATAAAAAGTAAAAAAATGAGGAAGAAAATAAAATTCAAGCAAACAATTGCAAAAGAAGTGAAAATGCTGTGTTGTGATTTACATTCATTTCTCACAGTCTCTCTCTGGGGGCAGATGGCTCTCCCCATTACAAGATCATTAGAACTGGCCTGAGTCGTCTCACTGATGAGAAGAGCCACGTCCATCAGAACTGATCATCACATAATCTTCTTGTTGCCGTGTACAACGATCTCCTGATTCTACTCACTTCCCTCAGCATCAGTTCCTGTAAGTCTCTCCAGACCTCTCTGAAATCATCCTGCTGCTCATTTCTTATACAACAATAATATTTAATATTCTATAACATTCATATACCACAATTTATTCAGCCATTCTCCAGTGGATGGGCATCCACTCAATTCCAGTTTCTGGCCACTACAAACAGGGCTGCCACAAACATTTTGGCACATACAGGTCCCTTTCCCTTCTTTAAAATCTCTTTGGGGTATAGACTCAGTAGTAACATTGCTGGATCAAAGGGCACGTACAGTTTGAAAGCCCTTAGGACATAGCTCTCCACAATGGTTGGATCTGTTTTCAATTGTATCAAGAATGTATCAGTGTCCCAGTTTTCCCACATCTCTTGAGGGCAAAATTTATGAGGGATAAATGTAAATTTTTGTACGTGGATTCAAGAAATCAACAGAATAGCCTTTTTTCATCCATTTAGTTTTTTCTTTGTGAATTATTGAGCTAATTTCTTTTGTGCAATCGTGGACCCCATAAAAGAATCTCTGTCATGTTGTGAGGCTTTTTCATTAATGGAGGTAATAGCATAATTCTTGTAAGGTGTCAAGGGATAGCGATATCATTTGAATTTTGCAAGGACATCATCGTTATGACAGTTAACATGCCTTTGGCCATCATGGTGTCCCTATTTTATGCCTCTTGGGCATAGAACTTGGAACATAGTTCTACCTATGTGACTTCTATCTAGGAACTATGAAATCTTATCCTTGGTGAGTCTTTACACCTAGGTTTTGCTCTATAAAGTCACATTTTAAAATCATGAACAATCAGCAAAGGGGCTTGTATAGTTCCAGGGGTCCTCAAACTACAGCCCGTGGGACAGATGTGGCCGCTAAGGACGATTATCCCCCTCACCCAGGGCTATGAAGTTTTTTTATTTAAAGGCCCACAGAACACAGTTTTTGTTTTTACTATAGTCCGGCCCTCCAACAGTCTGAGGGACAGTGAACTGGCCCCTATTTAAAACGTTTGAGGAGCCCTGGGTGCCTTCTAGTCAACTGTGTGACTGCAATGCCACGGTCTGCCTCACAGAATTTTTTCCCTTCACAGGGAAGGCTGCCTGACTTTCTGGACTTTGTCGCCGTCCCCAACCCAGCGAGCTTTCTCCTCCTCCCCTCCCTCTCCTTGCCTTTCAGCTCCCTTTTGCGCATTTTCTCTCTGTGTTAGAATGTCTTTCCTTTTGGCTGTATTGCTAACCCCAGGGCTGACACATGGTGCCTGGCACACAGTAGGTGCTTAATTAATAAATAAATACTCACAACCTGTCTTGCCTGATCCTTTCTCTTATTGTCATCAAGGCTATGTGTAAATATCACTTTCATAAACATTTAATGAAGATGAAAAGACTTTAAATAGACCATTATTGATATTCTTTCAATCGCCTCTTGGGATAGATGTGATTTATATCATGAATCCATTTTTTCCCTTTTAAAAAATACAACTGCTTTTGGCAAGAATATATAGTTTAATACACAGACAAGGGCAGCAGGCAAGAAAATAAGGGAAATAAGTCTATAGGCTGGAACCAGAAAACAAACAAAAAACTGAGCGATAGCAACTAATTACACTGTCCCTCAGACTGTTGGAGGCCGGACTATAGTAAAAAACAAAAACTGTGTTCTGTGGGCCTTTAAATAAAAAAACTTCATAGCCCTGGGTGAGGGGGATAATCGTCCTTAGCGGCCACATCTGTCCCACGGGCTGTAGTTTGAGGACCCCTGGAACTATACAAGCCCCTTTGCTGATTGTTCATGATTTTAAAATGTGACTTTATAGAGCAATATGAGCTATAACTCATATTATTTACTAATCATTAAGCTCATCCCCAAAGGAGTACGGGTGTGTGAGTGTAAGTGTTTCTGTGTGTGTGCTGACTCTTATGGAGTTGCACCTGCATGTCCTGCCTTTTTTGATCCTTTATGACCTTTTTCCACTGTGTGTATAATGAAAATGCCTTTACCCGTACCTGGTACGGATTGTGGCTATTGTGTCCTTGGGTCTCCTGCTCTTTGGGTCTTGACTTTTCCATTGGCGTCACTCCATTTGTCGGCATTCTTCCTTTGTACTGCTTCTTATGACACGGTAATATTCCATTATGCTCCTCTTCCAGAATTTGTTAAGCCATTCCTCATTACATGGGACCCTAGCTCGTAATATTTGTTGTTACAAATAATGCTTTAGCAATATTTTTATATGCACACGTTGGTATATTTCCACCTAGGAATAAGCTCCTTAATATATATTTTAGCATATGATCATAGTAGTATTTTAGGTCAAAGAAACACATATTTGTGCAATTCATATTGTACAATTTCATATCTTTTCCACAAATGTATTTGTGATCCCCCCCCCATTTTTCTGGTATCTTATCTCCTCCTCCCTGGAATATTATGTAAAGCGGTCTCTCAATGCTTTCAGCACAGGGTTTCCTTCAGCAGTGCTGTCTGTCTGGGTCAGATGGTCCTCCTGACGTGTTCTCTTCATCAAATCTGTTCCAGCTTCTTTGAGTAGCTCACTGGGGACTTGGACAGTAGAAATGGTGCAAATCTCATGGTTCCTTGTCACAGATGTTAAAAAAAAAAAGGTCCTAGAACTGAGAACATAGCTGTTCCATTTGTTCTTTTTGTGGCTTTCTGTCTGTGTTGCCTATGAAGTCTCCTGGGCTGATGGGACCCAATCGGATGTCCTGCTTTTTAAAGACTTGTTTTTACTTTCCCTGAATTTTTTTTGAGTGTGTGTTTTACTGTTTAAGACATGATATTTCCAGCATAGCCTGGTAGGGATGGATTTGGTTTTCTAGACCAGGATCAGCCTTAGATTGAACATCCATTTACTGCAAGATCAAATCCTTGCTTGATGAGGCAGCTTCTGGACACAGTTTCATTCTGGCAACTGCTTTACAGTGTTCACTTACTCTTCTGCAAAGAATGGTGATGATGAAGGTCAATGTCCTTGGATTGTTTTTCATTTCCCATTTGGGGGCATCTAAAAGTTAAGTCAAAGATCTGATGATTGTTCATAGTGTGTTCTCATCTTTAGTTTTTTTTTTTTTCCTGATAGGATTTTATTTTAACTAGCCCAAGGTTTGACTGCATGAACATGGTGGATTTTGGTCTGGCTTCCTTATCAGTGACCAGTCTTTTCCTCACTTTTAAGTATGGCTAATTTAATTGAAAAATTTTGTCCATTGTTGCTCACTGTATCCACTGTCTTTCAACTCTCTTATAAGAAATTGTTGATGATGTTTAAAGATGAGACTTGAATAGCCCACAGGCCTTTGCCTTTCTTCTCAAACCTGAGTACGTCTTGAGATATATGTTTTTCTCTCATGTCTTACAAAGAGCTTTTTTTTTTAAAAAAAAAACATATAAAAAATTAAAGATGTTAGTTTTAAAGCTGTCTCACTTGTCTGTCTCTCCCCTAATACTCTAATCCTCTTTCTTCTGTTTTTAAAAATTCTTCAATAACCTACTTTTTTCTTTTCTTATTTTTACATCACATTCACTCCCCCTTTTCTTCCTAAATCTTGCTTCAAATTAAAAAACCCCAACAATCTTACATCAAGAAAAATAAATAGTCAAGTTTAAAAAAAAACCCACACATGTCTTAAAGGCTTGTATCCACCAGCCCTCTGTTGGGAAGGAGGTAGAACACGTCATCATCAGTTCTGAAAAGTGGTGGTCGGTCATTACAAATGATCGGCGTTCTGAAGGCTTTAAAAACCCTTCCCCTTTACCATGTAGGCCTTGTATACATTGCTTTCCTTGTTCTGCTTGTTTCATTTTGCAGCAGTTTGTACAAGTCTTCCCTTGCTTTGCTGATTCAGACCATTTTTTATTGCCCAATAACATTCTGCTCCATTTGCATGTAATAACTGTTCTGCTACCTGGGAATTCCCTATCCCAACAAAACCACAGATCTAGTCCGTATCTCTGTCCCTATTGCTGGTACTAATGAGTCTGTGTCCCCCTCTTATATAAAAGAACATTTGGTCACTTGTCTGTGGAGATTTAGGAGGACAGATTTTGGAAGGAGATTTTGATCCCTCTAGAATGAAAGGAGACACATCCTTGACTCAGAATGACTGAGACAGAAGGAAGCAGAGGAGGGACCACTTCTTCCCCATGGAGATCCCATAAGCAAGGGAGGAATGTTGATATCGTGCCCTTGGGCAAATATAAGCTACTAAACAGGAGAGCTTAGAAGCAAAGACATAAAACATATGGTCCTAGAACCAACAGGAAGAGGCCTTGAGGCAATAGTTAGCCAAGATGGAGAGCAAAATTAGCCTTCTGAAGGGGTTCATGTTCTATCGAGGAGGGGCAGGCTCCTCATGCCTCTTACACCTAGAGGGAGAGCACTTTCTACTACAAACCCTCTTCCATCTGAGAGAAGGGGCTCCCTTTAAAAACTCCCCTGTGTAATTCTCCCATGAATCACCCCTACAAGACCTCCCTGCCGTGCTGATGGTCTTCCCCTGGGTCTTTGCTATGGGGAAGCTCGCATCCCTGGATAACTTTGGCAAATATTTCACCGGAACAAGCCCCGGGCTTCTCATCCACTATGGGTTGGGATTTTGCGACAATGAACATCTCTTCCAGTCTAAATCTATGATTCTAGTACATTATCCCTCATTTTTGCCACACGACAGCTCTCCCTCTCCCTCATGTGCTGTATGTGTTACAGAATAATGACAAGGACTGGAGTTTTAATTCCACTGGCATAAGGAACTCCCAGGTGAAGAAACTCCCTCTCCTAACGAGGGCCAGCATCTTCTCTGCGATGGTTAGAATTAGAGAGAGCCTCCTGTTCTTTCTAAATTTTAATTTTTGTAGTATTTCTCCCTTCCAGTCTCTTGCTTTGAGCATATGCTGTGGATTCTTCCTGCCCTTCCTCAGATCTCTCCAATGGCTCTCCTTTGATTACTATATTTATATTTCTGCTGTGAAGAAAGCTCAACTGTTTCACCTTCTGAGTGTAATCTTCCTGCATGAAGGGCTTTGCATGAGGGATGGGAATTTATTTAGGAAGTTTTGGTGTTAAGATCTGCTTTTTCATCAGGTTCCATCATTTTCTGAGGAGCTTGTAGAAAAACAGCAGCCCTTCCACCCCCTCCCTCCCAGGCCCCAAGCTTCAGATTTGGTGGGAATCAAACTAAAAAGGACACAATCCAAATACTGGCAGCATCTCCGTTCGCTGACTTCTGACAGGCCCCAACCCACCCTCGGGATCACTCCTAAGGAAGGGTCATTCATTCCCTCAACAAGCTCTGCTGAAGCACTCGCCACATGTCTCGGGCAGGGGACGTGAAAGATGAACATTTGACCCGAGATCGTCAGAGAACATGCACACGCTGAGCAGCTTAAAATAAAAATGGAGGGAGTCGGTCCATCTGTACAGAGCAGACTGTCGGCTCCCAGAGGGAGAATCGTTTCTGTCTCCTGGGAAAGTCGGGAACATGTTTGTGATGTGGAAATAGATGTGGTGACTCCAGAGTCACGTGGGCTGGTTTGCCAAGGCTTCCAAATGGTCATTATCTTGGGCTTGCAAATCCCCCGGGAGAAACAGGAGACCCCGCTCCCTCTCCATCTGCACTCTCCCAAGAGCTGAAGGTCAAGGTCACAAATCAGAGGTCACCGGATCCCCGACGGGTGCCCCAGGCCATCAGGCCACAGGAGTGACCCCCCATTTACCCATGGGAAGCTACGCAAGAAGAAATAAAAGAGCGAGAAGTCTGCCCCTGGGTTGCTCTTGCCCGTATATCCGGTCATTAACGGGCTTGGGGACCGCTCTTTCCTGGACTCCTGGACATCACCTCGGGTGAATCCAGGCAGTGAGCTGAGCTCCCGGTTGAACAAGGGGAGGAGAGCAAGGTAAAAACGCAACCTCTCCCTCCTCCCTGAAACAGAGCCCTCCACTCAGTGACTGCCGTGCCCGGGAGCCGAGGTCTTCGGTGAAGGGATCACCACAGAAAAGTGCAGTGGGCGCAGGCAGGCAGAACAGAATCGTCCAACACGACAACGAGGGGACTTAACCAGCTGTTCTAAGAGAAATGCTTCCCCCAAAGGAATATGACTCCACACTCTGGGATGGGCTTTCTCGGACTTCGGGAAGGAGGGCAGGGACCGAAGCCAGAGGACTTGGAGATGCTTACGGGACCGCTGCCTTCTAACTGCGGGTGTAAAGGAGAGACTGGATTGCTTTGCCTCCAAATCCAAAGGGGAGCCCTTTCCCTGCGGGAGTGTTGGGGGGCATTGCCAGGCAAACGGCCTTGGAGTTGAAGTCGATTACTTCAGTTTCCAATGGGGGACTCCCCTGGGGGCTCCCCAAGTCTGTCTGGTGTTTAAAATGCAGCTAAGACCGGCTTCATTTTCACACTTCAGATAATTTCAGGACAAGGAAAGAGACACTTTGGGTTCAGTTCTGCTCTTGGTGGTCTGGAGCAAGCCCCTTCCCCTCCTTGGTGGGTCTCTGGGTCCTTTGTAAAGCGAGGGGACTGGACTGAGTGCCCCGAGGCTTCTTCCAGCTCCAGAATCGTGCCAGTGGTGTGGTTTGTGACGCTGTGGCCCCTCGGGGTCCCCTCTCCGCCCCCAGGCCGATCTCAGGCTGCGGCTCAGATTCAGGCCTGAGCTGTCCACTCCAAGCCATTCAGTTTACAGAGGAGGATGCTGAGGTCCGAGGGAGCAGTGGCTCGCTCCAGGTCACACTGTCAGGGCAATCTCAGATCAAGGCAATAAACAAGTACGGTTTGGGGGGTGCTTGAGAACTGTTGGGGTGTCCAGGCCTGGGGAACTCTCAGTGAGGAAACTTCTCCTCTTTGATACAGACGAGGGACCCATGGCAACCTTAGAGTCTCGAGCGCTGTTGGGGGTCTGAGCTGGGGGTGGGGGGTACACAGCCGGGAGTGTCAGAGACAGGACCAGAACCTGGATTTTGTGGGTCAGAGAGGACACAGCACAGCAGAGTGGGGGTCAGAAAGGAGCTCGTAGGGACTTCCAGGAGCCAGCCTGCACTGGGGCCGGTAGGAGGGGGACACAACCCCTGAGCAAAGCCAAGCCAGGAGAGATTCTGTATTTTAAGAGACGCTTGCCGCCTTCTCTGACGTCCCCAGTGAGGAATTCCCTTCCCAACCTTCTCCTCTGACTTCACAGAAGGGAGCCGGCTTCTACCTCAGCTCCCTTCCTGGACTGGGAGCTGCCCAAGGGCAGCCTCGAGCTTGTATCTTTTTTATTAAAGCTTTTTATTTTCAAAACATAAACACGGATAATTTTTCAACACTGACCCCTGCAAAACCTTCTGTTCCAAATTTCCCCCTCCTTCCCCCCACAATGGAACGCAACCCAATATATGCTATACATGTTACAATATATGTTAAATCCAACATATGTAAACATAATTTATACAGTTCTTTTTCAAACTTGTATCTTTATTGGTATCAGCCACAGGGATCTGCACAGAGCTGATGTGGAGAATATAAGAATATTTTGAAGGGCGAGCCAACTTCTATGTCGATGGATAGTCTCTTTTTTCTAGTTAATAATGTTCATGGAATGAATAACTTGGAAGAGCTAAGACTTCAGTCCCGATCTTCTAACCTCAAGTCCAACCTTCCTTCCATGATACAAAGTAGTTCTCCTCACTTCTTGTAAAAACCAACTTGCTGGCCAGGAAGCCAGCCAACCTCTGGGGACGAGTCCCTTGGTCTTTGGTTGGCAGCCATGTGGTCGGTTGATGTCCGTGTCCTGGACATTTCAGCTCGGTAGGATTCGCACTGGCAAATTCTTGGACAACCCAGGGCTCACTTCCACTGAAGTCCCTTCCAACGCCTCATTATGGAGGGCATGTGACCCAGGTTTCTCAGAGATGGGCATTCCTTCTCCATTCCCCACGTGCAGCCCTTGGAGGAAGCATTTTGATCTCCTTCACATCTCTTCATTCCCTTAAGGTCCTCAGGTATTGCTGGATTCCTTTGATGCTTAAGGAATATTTTTTCTACCAGTCTTGGAACAGTCTCTGAAAAATCCCAAACAGTTTGGCAGAAACTAGGTATAGCCCAACGTCTCTCACTGTGTACCAAGATAAAGTCAAAATGGGTACATGATTTTCACATAAAGAGTGATTCCATAAGCAAATCGAGAGAGCATGGAATAGTTTACCTGTCAGATCCAGGGATAATGGAAGAATTTAGGACCAAAGAAAATATAGAGTATTAAAAATGTGAAATAGATGATTTTGATTATAGAATATTAAAAAGTTTTTGCACATATAAATCAAAAGCAACCAAAATTATAAAGAAATCACAAAACTGGGGGAAAGGTTTTTTTTTTTTTTGCAACAAGTATCTCTGCTAAAATCCTCATTTCCCAAATATATAGAAAAAATGAGTCACATTTATAAAAATACATTCCCCAGCTGATAAATGGTCAAAGAACATAAATAAGCAGTTTTCAAAAAATAAAATCAAAACTATTCAATAGTCATATGAAAAAATGTTCTCACTATAGAGAAGGGAAATGCAAATTAAAACAACTCTGAGGTACCACCTCACAACTATCAGAGTGGCTAAGATGACAAAAAGGGAAATGTTGGATGTTGGAGATGTGGGAAAACTGGAAAACTAATACACTATTGGTGAAGTTGTGAACTGATTCAACCTTTCTGAAGATCGATTTGGATCCATGTCCAGAGGGTTATCTAACTGTCCATACCCTTTGATCCAAAAACATTACTGCTAAATCTACAACATAAATATATCCAAGAAAGGAAAAAGGATCTACTTGTATGAATATTTCTATATTAGATCTTTTTGTGGTGGCAAAAAATTGGAAACCAAAGGGATGTCCATCAATTGGGGGATGGCTAAACAAGCTGTGGTTAATGATTGTAATCAAATATTATTTATTGTGCTATAAGAAATGATAAACAGAATAATTTCAGAAAAACCTGGAAAGCATGAACTGAAGAAGAGCAAATTCAATAGAACCAGGAGAACTTTGCATACAGTAACAACAACATTATTCAATGAAGAATTGTGAATGACTTAGCTATTCTTAGCAATACAAAGATCCATGACAATTCCATGAAGAATAGTATCCATTTCCAGAGAAAGAACTGATGTGACTGAATATAGACTGAAGCATATTATTTTTCTCTTTCTTTTTTTAAATTTTAAATTTTATTTGAATCTACTATAGAAAATGAGTAATATAGAAATGCTTTGCATAATTGCACAATATAATCTATATTTGACTGTTTATTATCTCAGAGAGGAAGGAGGACAGTGAGGGAGAGAGGGAGAGAATTTGAAACTCAAAACTTTAAATAAAAATATCAATAATTGGAAAAAAAGAATCTCAAACTGAGCATCACTCAGAAATGGTGGGTGTTAGCAGGTGGCAATACACACAGACACACAGAATGGCAAAGGAGACATGGAAGAAATAAAAGTTCTTATCGAAGGAACATATGAGTCAAAGTAAAAGAACATGAGGACGTGCGGGGACACTGTTTGGACACTGACAAATTCACGAGAGGATATCAACAAAAGTGGGTGGAAGGGGTCATTGTGGGATCTATATTGTTGGATACCACATGTGCACCATTGGATGGCTCCATCGCTGTATTCTGAAGGAGGCTGAAGGCATTGACTTCATCCTTACTCTGGAGCATTTGCTGTAGAACCCTTACTGTCCCTGATACTCTTAAATATAGAAAAAAGCATTGGAGGAAAACCAGTTTGTATTGATCCCAAAAAAGGATTGTCGTCATGACATTGGGTACAAAATCTCTTCCTCTTCCCAACTTCTCTGTTCTTATGGTAAAATCTACATCCTTCTTGGTGTATAGGCTCAGTGGGGACCCACTTTGTTTTCAGGGTTTGTTTCCACAAACAATGCTACTATGACTATTTGGGTAGAGATTCCACTTTTTTTTTTTTTTAATCAACATTAACCCTTAAATGTCTGGAATCATTGGGCCAAAGGTATGAATAGCTTAATGACTTCTTGAATGATTCCAAATTATTTTTCTTAATTGTTGTACCAATCTGCAATTTTGCAAATAGCATATTAATGTGTTTCTAAAAGCACATTTTACCACACTCTCTCCAACTTTGATTAAACATCTTTGAGCACCTTTGCTAATCTCATTGGAATGAGGTGAAAACCCAGGAATGTTTTATTGTGCATTTCTCTTAATTATTATTGATATGCTATTTAATAACAATAATAATTGATTAATGAGTAATCTAAGCATTTTTCTATAATCATTGATAGTATACAATTTCCTCCTCGAGTTTCTTTTATTGCCTTTCTTGTGAATGCTTTTGATTTGATCATATCCTAACTTGTGCCATACTTTTGTACATGCCCTTTCTCTTTGTTTATTCCATCCCCACCATAACGTTATAAACCCCTTAAGGTCAGTTTTTCCCCAGTTGGTAACAGGTAGAACAACACTATTTTTTTTCTTTTCATATTCCTATAGGTGGAAAAGATGATAAAACATAAAAACAAAGCAAGGTGGAGGGGCTAGCTGCACTTGTACATTGTTAGTGGAGCTGTCAGTTGGTCCAACTATTCTGGAAAACCATTTGGAATTGTGTAAGAGAAATCACTGAACTGTTTGTAGATTATTAATCTGTAATTAATATCTATAGATATATTAATATCTATACATGTAGATTTATTAATAGATATATTAATATCTATAGATAGATTTTTACTATCTTTAACTTAATAAATGAATCCTAAAGAATTGCCTGTAGCCCAGCAACTAGTTGGCCCAATGAATGAAATGTTGGGCCTAGAGTCAAGAAGAATCATATTCCTAAGTTTAAATCTAATGTGTGACTAGCTGTGTGATCCTGGACAAGTCACTTCATTCTGTTTGCCTCAGTTTTCTCATCTGTAAAATGAACTGGAGAAGGAAATGGCAAATCACTCCAATATTTTTTCCAAGAAAACCTCAAATGGAGTCGCAAAGAGTTGTTTGTGATTGAAACAAATGAACAGCAATAGCAGCAAATTCACAAGAGAGATTGTGACAATATTAACTGGAGACATGAATAAAACCCAACTCTGGTCTTTAAGTTTAGCTCTTTATCCTTTGCTAAATTTATTAAATTGAATTGATCTGTGTAGACCCAGTTGGACTCCTTCATGGGACCTTATAGCCCTGGCCATAGGATGAATATTTGCAATTTGTTGTGATTTCCTGATGGATGAGCTGGATGGTTGGGGTGCATTTGTTGTGAAATCAGAAATTTGTCTCCAGCCCTGCTAGCTCAGATAAGGAGGGATGGAAAAATATGGCTTAATGATGAAAATTATAGTCTTTCCTTCCTCTTTATTCTTTCTAGAATAAAACTAGGTAAACGTTCCGGAGTTGTTGGCAACATTTCCTTAGTTTGTATATTCCTTCTGAAAGTGGCAGGATGTTGTTTACTCATCTGTTAATGACAGCTGATTATCAAACCATACATATACATGCTGGAGCTAATGGCTTGTGAACGGAGGCATCAGCCTGGAATATTCGGGGGTGTAGCATCAGCTCCATCCCAATCAGTCCCCGAGCTTGTCAGTTTTCTGTAAAATTATCTGATTCTTGGTTCTGGCAGCTGAATTGGGTGTGAGACATTCTACCAATTTTCTCATTGTTGCTAATTTTTCCCTTCCCTGTCAGCAAACAGATTTTTAAAAATCTTGTGTGATCTCGGAGAAAATAGATACTGCATTTTCTCCAGTGGTTTCTACTCTGGGGAAAAAGCTTTCATGATCCTGTCAGGCCCGTGGAGTGGAGTGGGTAGTGAGACCGCTGCTTGTGGTCTCTCAGATCCTGTGTTCCAGTCTCAACTGAGATTTAACTGCAGTGTCAAGTCAGGTCAATCATAACAATAACCAGCATTTATCTACCACCTTATGGTTTGCAAGACTCTTAAATAATGCCTCACAATAAATCCTGGGGCGGCAGAGCTCACAAAGAAACAACTGTCTAGCCTAAGACGACTTAGAAGGCTCGAGAGGAAGGTCTATGGGCCCAAGGTGAGGACAGGTTACAGTCCAGCTCCAGTGCAGTCTGGGACTTGGGAGCTACTGACTCTGCTGTGGCACTGGCTGCTTCCAGAGCTCCCAGCTCACAGACAGTGAAGGGGCTGGACAACTGGTCAGAAGATTACAGGGGATTCTTTGCTGTCACTGGGCATAGGACTGTTTCGTTGTCTCTCCTCAGATTTAGGTCACAGCCCTGTGTTGTTGTCCCACGGTGAGGAGGAGGAGGAGGAAGAAGAAGAGGAGAAGGAAGAGGAGGAGGAGGAAGAGAAGTAGAAGGAGGAGAAGTAGGAAGAGGAAGAGGAGGAGAAGGAGGAGGAAAAGGAGAAAGAGGAAGAGGAGGAAGAACACTACCTCATCAGAGTTTGTGGCCACCAGGGAACAGGGACCCTGGCCACAGTTCCAGAATGGAAATGAGTGTTTATGGTCACTTATCAAGAAGAGCAGAGGCTGGGAAGATAGTAAACACACCTGCCTTGGATCATACCACCTTGGAAGGAATGCAAGCTTAGAGAGCCCCAGAATTAGCTGCCCAAGAACCTGAAGCTTAGGACAGGACATCCCTCACCTCCACTCCCCACTGGGAGCAAATATGAAATTAAAAGTAGACAAATATGCTGGAAAACAAATAAACAACAAAATAAAAACAAAAAAAAAAGATCTTGATCATAGAAAATTACTATGGTAACAGGAAAGATCAAAGCACAAACTCAGAAGACAACAAAATCCAAAGACTCAAAGTAAAATGTGAATTGGTCTCAGGCCTAAAAATTCTTCCTGGAAGAGTTCAGAAAGGATTTTTAAAATGAAATAAGAGAAGTAGAAGGAAAATTGGAAAAATAAATGTGAGATGCAAGAATAACATGGAAAAAAGAGTCATCAGCTTGGTAAAAGATTCCCACCCTCCTGAATACCAAAAAAAATAGCACCTTAAAAAACCAGAAGAGGCCAAATGGTAAATGAGGCACAAAAATCCAGTGAAGAGAAGAATGCAAGAAGAAAAAGCAAAATCGACCAAATAGAAAAGAAAGTAAAAAAACTCACTGAAGAAAATAATCTCTTAAAAATTAGAATTGGGCAAGTGGAAGCTACTGACTCCATGAGGCATTAAGAAGCAATAAAACAAAATTTAAAAATAGGAGAAATTGTAATATATCTCACTGGAAAAACAATTGATCCAGAAAATAGATTGAAGAGAGATAATTTAAGAATTACCACACTATTTAAAAACCACGATCCAAAAAAAGAGCTGGCATCATCTTTCAAGAAATTATCAAGGAAAATTTACATGACAATCTAGAACAAGAGGGTAAAACAGGAATCAAAAGAATCCACCTATCACCTCATGAGACAGATCACAAAATGAAATCTCCCAGAAATATTCTAACCAAATTTCAAGCTCCTGGGTGAAAGAGGAAAAACTGCAACAAGCCAGAAACAAATAATCCAAATATCATGAAGCTATAGTCAATATTATACAAGATTTAGCAGCTTCTACATTAAAGGATTGAAGGGCTTGAGTGATGATATTTTGGAGAGTAAAAGAGCTAGAATTATAATAAAACATTACTTACCCAGAAAAAATAATTATGATTTATTAGGGAGAAAATGGATATTCAGTGAGATAGAGGACTTTTTTTTTAGCATTCCTGATGAAAATACCAGAGTTGAATAGAAAATTTGACTTTCAAATATAAGACTCCAAGAGAAGAAAAGGGTAAACAGGAAAAAAAAATCATAAAGGATTCGATAAAATCAAGCTATTTACATTTTTACATGGAAAGATGATATTTGTAATTCCTAAGAACTTTCTCATTGTAAAGGCATTTAGAAGGAATGAATGTAGCTAGACAGAAAACATGGATGTGAGTTGAATGTGATAGAATAATAGCTAGGAAAATAAAATCAAAAGGTAAGAAAAGGAAGCGCTGGGAGAAGGTGGAAGGGAGAAGTAGAATGGGGTAAATTATTTCACATCAAAGAGATAAAAGAGAGCTTTTACAGTGGAGGGGAAGATAAGGAGAACAAGGGAGAAACATATGAACATTATACTCATCAGAATTGGCTTAAAGAGGAAGTACTCAACACATTTAGTTAGATATAGAAATTTATCTTACTTCACAGGGAAGTAGTAGAGGAAGGAAATAAGAGAAAAGTGATAGAAAGGAGAGTGGGTTGGGGGAGGGACTATCCAGATGCAAAACACTTTTGAAGACAGAAATGGTGAAAGGAAAAAAAGTAGGATCAATGGGAAGGAGGAATACAGTGGAGGGAAATACACTTAGTATTCTGTTGGTCGTTGCCTCCTTCTCAAATTGGCCTGTTTCCTTGTCTATGTACATGTGACAATCACCCCAGTAGAATTTAAGATTTTGAAGTCAGGGAATGTCTTTCCTTGCACATATTAGATGCTGAAATAATTTTTGTTGGATTGAATTATATTGAATCATCCCTAGGTAACTTGAAAGTTTGACTAGATCCCTGGCTGTTTTGTAGGCATCTGTGTATTTCAGGAGGGCTGGATAAATCTTCATTTAGAGTGTGTGGAAGGAGTGACAAGGTGAGATTTTATTTGGGGCAGTGAGATCGGATGTACATTAGTCCAAGTTCCATCCACATGGAGTGGCTCAAGCACCTGAGGATGGTGATTAAATAATCCAGGCAGATGCTCTTTGTGAACAGTCCAATAGTGAGTGTCCCAAAGGAACGCTTGTATTTCCAAACAAGCCAGACATCAGAACCACCCGAACACCTGAGCACCTACTGACAATCATTTACAATCTTCAAAAGGTTGATGGATCCTGGAGGGGTGTAGGGAGGGATGGGCATGGAGCAGGTCTGCAGGAAAGAATTCATGACAGAGACCGGGCTCATAAAGGTTCCAAAAGATGGTTCCAATGTGATATGGTAGAAAAACACAGAGAAAGCCATCTCAGGAGTAGCAAAAAGCCTGGATTCAGTCAAAGACAGAGAGGCGACTCAATGAACACAAATGGGGAAAATAGCCACGAGAAAATACCCACTGCAGGTAGTAGGTGTGTACTCAGGAGTCAGGGGAAATGAGAGGAGTTAGCTAGGAAGGGGCAAGGGAGCAAAGAGCCATTGATTTAGAATGGGAAGACATTAAAATATGAAAAAAAAATCCCAGTGTAAATGGACTCACTTGAGGAAAGAGAGTGCTGGGGGTGAGGAAAGGGAAATCAGAATCAGAGATCCTACGTGTAAGGACCTTTTAGCAGCACCAGCTCAGAGGATGAAGCACTTCTTGCCTTGATATACATCCCAGAGGCAGCCTCAGCATAGTCCCTAAGCACAAAATTCTTCCCCTCAAATTAATTCCTCTCATCTACCTCTTGGTCAGGACTAGCCTGGTTTTCTTCAATCTAAGACTCTGAGTCTCAGAGCCATCTTTAATTCATTCTTCATCCCCCACATGCAGCCACCGAGTCTTCAATTCTTCCTTAAGAATATCTCTCCTACAACTCCCTCTTTTTAAAGGTCCCCGTTGACACCTCTCAATCCTGTATTTTCCAATCACAGGAACAGCTTTACCCCGGCTTTCACCTTTCCACCCTCTGAGCCATCTTGTTAGTCACTGCCAAAGCCGCCATCTTGCTCTTCTCTGGCTCCGTTTCCCACACTCCCCGTCTTGTTGTCTATGAATGATTTTCACGGCCCTCCATGAGCTGGTCTCCTCCCGTTCTAAATAAACGATTCTTTGCTCCCTTGACCCCTCCCTGGCTAACTCCTCTCATTTCCCCTGACTCCAGACAGTCAAACCTTGCTGTTTCCCACACTGATGCTCCTCCCTGTCCTTGACTAAATCCAGACTACTTGCTACTTCTGAGATGGCTTTCTCTGTGACTCTCTTTCTATCTGTGTCTTTCTGTGTCTATATCACATTGGGACAATCTTTTTAGAACCTTCTTGAGTCCAGTCTCTGTGATGAATTCTTTCTTGCAGACCTCCCCATCCACCCCTCCCCAGTACTTCCCCCACAGGATCCATCCACCTTTGGGAGATCATGAATGATTGTCGGCGTGTTCTCAGGTATTTGGATGGCATTGGATGTAGACTTCTGACTTGTTTGGAAATATGGGTGTTCCTTGGTGACAATATCACAAAAGAAGGACCATTGATTTCCCAGAGGAGGGGACACTGTCCACCGAGACCAATTGTACCCCGTCTACAATTGATAGACTTTGACAATTGCTTAGGACTCAGGATGATTGAGGATAATATAATTAACAAGTGAGGAAAGGAGATCTATATGTGGATCTTCTGGGCTCCAAGGCCAGTGGTCTATCTACTCACTATACTGTCTATCACAGATAGACCTGAGTTCAAATTTTCCTTCTTACACTTACTGACCCTAAACATATTTTTCTGCCTTGGTTCCTTCATCTCTAAAAGGGGGATAGGGTAGTCGTGAGGTTCAAATGAGATAATATTTGCAAAGCACTTTGTAAATCCTAGCTAGCCACTCTACCTTTCCACTTAGAGCACCCAGTAAAGTCCCTTAGACACTTGGATTTCTTTTTTAGGCATGGGTTGGACTAAAGGCCCCTCCCAACTCAGCAACTCTGTCATCCCGGTGCCAGAAAGAACCTTATTCAAATCCTAAAAGGGTCTGACTTGACTTATCTCCCCAAGTCAGACAAAATCAGGCACATTAAGGGTAAGCTAGCCCCGGACTCTGCGGGCTGTTATCCTCCCCCTTAAACTATTTTCTTTAACAGAATTCAAAGAGACAGTGCTGGATAAAAACATGGGGGACCTGAATGTTTTCCAGTAGATGAAGATGGATTAGGCAGGGACGCTAAAACCTTTCTGGATGAAGCCTCACATACCAAAAATGCTTTCCCAGGCATGTAGTCAAAAGCAGGGGACTAGCAGGCAGAGCACTATTTTTTATCATTTGATTTCCCAGAACAGACAACTCCCTTCAAAGTTAAAAACAAGATAACAGGGGTAGGGAAGACCCCTCTGCTGGCATGGGCACTTTCTAGGATCTGGGTCTGTGCCCTGGCCCTTCGGGTGGGCCCCATGCTCAGGCCACCGCCAAGGACCACGCTCTGGCCCTTTGGGAAGGGTGCCGGCATAAGGAGCAGGGTCTGGTCAGATGCTCGTCCCTGGGAAAAGGGAGACAGGGTGCCAGAGGGGATGGCACCTGAGTCGTAGCTGCTCCTTAGGAGGCTTGGAAGCAAAGGCCAGGGGCTCGTTCCCCGTTTTCTCTCTCTCTCCTGAACTTGTAGCTGGAGATGCACTAATTATTGGGATCCCTAGAGGGGCTGGATTTCTTTCTTTCTCTTCCCCCCCCCTCCACGGACACACGTGTGCGCACACATGCACATACATACATGGCAGAGGGTCTGGTCAACAATTAGGAGATAATGAAATGCTTCAGCCTTGGGGGCTGCCTGGTGAGCTTGAGAGTCAGGGGTTCCAGAGCCTGCGGCGATGAGGGGATGCTCAGTGATAATTGTGGAGATGTATATGGAAGAATTGCACGTGTTTACTTGCCATCTAAGGGAGGGGTTGGGGAAAGGCAGGAAGAAAAAATTTGGGACACAGGATTTTGCAAGGGTGAATGCTGAAAACCATGTATGCATATATTTTGAAAATAAAAGGCTAAAAAATAAAAAATAAAATGATGCTGTTAAAAAAAACAGAAAAATAAAAGACATAGGCTGTCAACCTTAAAAAAGAGGGAATGCTCACCATGGGAAAGATCCCAGAATCTGAAGGTCTCAGCTATAGCCCAGATGGTCAGAAGGCCTGAACCTGGAGCTGCTACATGGATCTTCCTTTAAGAGAAAGGAAGGAGGCTCTTTCAGCCTGTATGACAAGTCCCTCTAGATTTTTAACCACAAGGGATGGGGAACTAGGTTTCTGGATCTGTTCATGGATTTCTATGAGTCCATTTACACTTTGTTCCTATTTTATATTTTAAATATTTACCAATTTGTACTTATGAGTCTTTTGGGTTCTAATAATTTCTTTTGTGGAATAAGAGTCAATAATAGCTTTCTGATACATGAAATCTTATCTGCTATTTGGGCAGTAGATAGTGTGCTAGTCTGGAGTTAGGAAAACTCTTCCTTGAGGTCAAATCTGGCCTCAGAAGCTTATTAGCTGTGTGATCCTAGGCAAGTAACTTCACTCTTTTTGCCTCAGTTTCCCTATCTGTAAAATGAGCTAGAAAAGCAAATGGCATTCCACTCTGGTGTCTCTGCCAAGAAAACCCCAAATGGAGTCACAAAGAATCAGACATGACGGAAGAAAAGGACTAAACTGAATGACAAGTCCGTTCCAGCTCTAAAATCCTGATCCTGTAACCAAACTAGGAAGCTTGTATTTCTCCCTTTCTCTGTCTCCTTATTTTAAAACCCATTTAAAAAAAACTCAGGAATTGGAGTCAGTGAATTTGTCTATATTAGCCGTGGAGCCCACATTTCTAGAAGGGTGTGAAGGTGGGGGTGGGCAGCATTTTCTATGAAGCCGTAGAGGGGAAACAAAATCCAGACCGATGTGGCTTCTTCACAGGGTGGCTCTGAACATGGGGCATGGAACCAGGCTCAAATTTCCCAGTGGTCTAGAAGTTGCCAGAGAAGCTGGGGGCCCCTCCCAGCCTCCTCCCCGAGCCATCTTGGGGATCTCCTGGGCAGCCATTTCCATTTCCCAGAGACCAAAGGGCGCGCCCCTCGCTGCTCCTCTGTTGGCACGGCCTCGGGCAGGAAGGGCCGCTCTCGCTACAACCTGCTGGCCTAGATACACAGGATTCCAAATGGCCCCGGAGTCCTCTCTGCTGCCTGGTCGGGAACAAAAGGATGAGAATTCATGCATCAAATTCTGGAACCGTGGCCAGTGCAGCTGAACTTGGATTTGGCCCATTTTATTACAATGGTGCTGGGGCTAAGCAGCAAACACAATTGAGGCTGTTGTGAGAGACTAAGTGTCTGGGACAACAGAAAGGTAGGGTCCCCCTTCCTCTGACTGGGTCCCATCATGTGGTCAGTTTGGAGGGGCCAGATCATGGGAAGGACACCGATAAGGGGGATGGTGTTCGGGGGCACAAGCAGCGTGGGCAAGGGTCTCGAGTCCTGGTCGGTTGGAAGATCCGCGGCTTCATCTGGAGAAGATGTAGTTGAATGGTCGGGATGTGAGCCTTCTTCATGCAGGAAGAGCTAGCCAGCCATGTCCTGCTTCACTCCAGAGGAGCAGTGGGGGATGTTGCCAAGAGGCCAAAGAAATGTGAAATAAGGGAGAAGCCCCCAAACTGCCAAATGATGAGAGCTCTCCCACAGGGGAACAGCCGCTCAGAAAGAAGATTCCTCCTCTTTAGCGGCAGGTCATCGGTTTGGATGGCTACCCGCACTCTGTGTGGAGAAGGGATCCCGATCTAGGAAGGAGTTGGAACCAGGGTTGCTCTCCCAGGAATTCTTTATGATATATAGAGAACTGAATCAAATTTATAAGAATACAAATCATTTCCCAATTGATAAATGATCAAAAGATACAAATAAGTATTTACAGATGAAGAAATCAAAGCTATCTATAGTCATATAAAAATGTTCGAATAAAGAAATTCAAATTAAAATAAGTGAAGTGCCACCCCATACCATTTAGATTGATTAATATGGCAGAAAAGGAAAATGACAAAAGTTGGAGTGAATGTGGGAAAAATTGGACAGGAAATATTGTTGATAAAGTTGTGGAATGAGCTGACCATTTTGGACAGCAATTCTGAACTGTACTCAAAAAGCTATAAATCTGTACATACTCTTTGATCTAGCAATACTATTACCAAATAAATAAAGATGAAAAAAGAAGTTAAATGAAAGGAATTTTTAAAAAATAAAAGGATCTATATGTACAAAAATACTTATAGCAGCCTTTTTTTGTGGCGATAAAGAACTGGAAATTAGGGCAGCTAGGTGGCATAGTGGATAGAGCACCAGCCCTGAAGTCAGGAGGACCCAAGTTCAAATCTGGTCTCAGACACTTAAAACTTCCTAGCTGTGTGACTCTAGGCAAGCCACTTAATCCCAGTTGCCTCAACAAACAAACTAGAAATTGAAGGGATGCCCATCAATTGGGAATGGCTGAACAACTTGTGGTATAGGATTGTAATGGAATACAATTGTGTCAATGCTTTCAGAAAAGCCTGGAAAGCCTTATGTGAATTGATGCAAAGTGAAGAATAGCATACACAATAACAACAATATTGTACAATGATCAACTGTGAACGACTTGGCTGTTCTCAGCAATACAACGATCCAAGACAATTCCAAAGGACTCATGCTGAAAAATGCTATCTCCTCCCCACCCCACTCCCATCCCCAGAGCGGGAACTGATGGAGTCTAAATGCAGATTGAAGCAAACTGATTTTTTACCTTTGTTATTTTGGGGGGTTTGTTTGTTTGTCCTATTGCTTTGTGAGTTTTCATGTATTTTGTGTAACATGGCTGTTATGGAAATATGTTTTGTATGACTGCATATATCTAATCTACATCTAATTGCTTGCTGTCTCAGGGAGGGGGAAAGAAAATTTGGAACTCAGAATTTAAAAACAACAAAAGCTAAAACTTGTTTTTATATGTGATTTGAAAAAAATAGACTGGTAAATTTGTTGGGAAAAGATTATATGGAGAAAATTCTGTTATATCTATATCTCTCTATATATACATGCATACACATATATATTTATAGCTGTGTATATATGTTTTTAAAATCTGTGCCTTCATAGGACCATTCCAATCCCTCCAGGCCTAACCAGGCATAGAAAGGGTCTGAGATGTCATCTGGACTGATGTCCTCATTTCCTGTTGGAAGATGTCATGGCCCTGAAGGGAAATAATTTGCCTAATTCTACTTGGGGAAGAAGAGGCAGAGACAGGATTTAATCCAGATCTCTTGACTCTAAATTCATTGCTCTTTTTTCTTCGCCACATGTTCCCTCATGATTTTCCTCAATTGTTTTGCCAGCGTCTCTGGGAATGAGTCTGCCCTGAATTGACTGTCTTTGGACCGCAGTCACTGAGGCCAGCCTGGAAGTTCCCTGGGAGTCAGCTGCTTGTTCTTGGGTCCTGAGGGCCCTCAGGAAAAGGAATGGGAGAGAGCTGGAGCAGAGTGTGAGAAGGACAATGGAGAAGAGGACCAGCACTCTAGCTTTCAATGACTTCCAGATGTCTCTTGTTTATGTTCCTATACAAATCAACGGGGGTCTCCAAGAAGGGCAGAGGCCAGGCGATGACATCCCGGGCACTGGGGGCTTGCCTCCTTGGTCCATCTGCCCTCCAGGGACCTCAGTCATGGAGACTAAGAAGAGATTCTCCCAACAGACCCTGGGCAGGGCCCCATCCCAAACTGAAGCATCCCTCTTTGTCCTCTTTGTCTCCATGAGGAAGATCAGGGACTAGCGGCAGAAACCTCCACGGGCACTGCCCTGGATGATGCTCGGGGGTCTTCACTGCAAATAGTGCTAGCCCAGTCCAGCAGATGCATCATCCCAGGCACTGCAGAGGCAGTTTCTCCTCGCCCGAGTCTCCTCGGCCACACTCTTTGTCATCTCAGTGTGCACAGTCCTGGCGAGGGGCTGCCTGATGTGACAGGAAGCCCCCACCATCCCGGTGGGGCCCGAGCAGCGCTGACAGCAGCCCTCGCCTCTCAAGTTCGCATGGGAGCCACTTAGCTAACGACTCCGACAACTGCTCTTTCCCCCACCTCACAGAGAGGCTCTTGGGAGACAAAGCCATCATCTCCTTCCTAGTCCCAACCAAGGAGCAGCCTTCCCGGAATCAGCGACTCAACGGAACAAAAACTTGCCCGCCCGTGGATATTGCATCTTTCTTGTCTACCCTTAAGCCCTTCTGCCAATCTGCCAACTCAGAGGGCACAAGACTGGGCAGGTCCAGCAGCTGGGATGCTAGCTGGGAGGAGACTCAGGATGCTCCCTTCTGCCATGCTCTTACTCTGGTGCTTTCCCCATAAATGCTCTTCAGGCGGCTTGCCCCCATGTGCTGAACCCTAACTCTAACCCTTTTATTCTTCGAATGCATTGAGCAAACCAGGGAACTACCAAAGTCATCCGGGTGAGATGTGCTCTTCCCAGGGGACCCATGTAGCCTTCTACCCTCCCCTTCCAGTCTTCGCTGTGCCCAGACAGGCAGATTTGGGTTCAATGAAAGGGGAAATAAGAGGACACCTTCCAACCAGTGGGGTTACCCACAGTGCAGTGGGCTGCCTGGGGATGTTGAGGGTGGGGTGCGATGCTCTGCTCATCTGTAAGTAGAGGTGAAACCTACCCCACAGGGGTTTGTGAGCATTAAATGAAATCACAGATGCAGAGCACATTGCAAACAGTCAATCTCTATACAACTACCAGCTATTAATGCACTTTTTTTCTTTTTCTTTGTTTTTTACTTTCTTCCTTTGAAGAAAGAAAATTTTTAAATATTATATATATAATTTTGCTGCAAATTCTGTTTCCAGGTATAATCAGAGCATAAGGGCAACAAGTACTCAACAGAGAGCAGCAGCGGATAAAGTGCAGATCTTTTACACATTTTTCAATATCTCCTCTTGGCAGCTTCCATGCACATCTCCTTGCTTCCTTATCCTTCTTTGTGGCGAATCTTATGGACCCTGGAACAATGGACCAATAGAAGCAAGTGTTTAATGGGCTTGGACTTCTCTCCTCCTCACATCCTTCCAGTTTTTTGCTGTCTTTTGGTCTAGGAAGGTCTATTTTCTTTTAATACTATTAATTTCTCCTTTTAATTTTAGAATTTCAAGTTTAGTATTTGATTGGGGGTTTTTAATTTGGTCTTTTTCTAGCTTTTTAAGTTGCAAGCCCAATTCATTGATCTTCTCTCGCTCTATTTTATTCAATTAAGCCTCTAAGGATGAAGGTCCATTTTCAAGTCTCTGACTTCTGAAAGAGGAGGTCACCTTCTAATTTGCTTCTGATTGAAAATGCCACAAATGGCTCCTGGGACAGAGGGACAGATTTCCAATAGATTAGGATCACTGCCAATTCCTGCCAATTCTGCTCTCTCAAGATCTCAGAGACAGCGCAAAAGAAACCCAAAGGTCAACCTTCTTTCTTCACAGAAATGTTCTTGTAAGATTCTTTCCTCTCCCACAAACAAGGATCAGTTCTGCCAGGATAGATATGTAGGAAAAAGTACCAGTTGGCCCAGTGGACTATATCCCCAGATGCAGGAGTTCTTAGGATGATGCTCAGGAACTGGAGAAGAAAGTGTGGTTTTGGAAGGCCATGAATCCTCGCCACGTGGCACAACCATTCCTGTTGGACAAGAACTGGAAAGCAATGAAAGCGGGGCCCAGCAAACGCTTATAGATGTTAGTCAAACAGATGATCGATTGTTGACTGGACTGAGAGAAAGACCACTCTTGGGTGTGGGAAGGCTTTCTCCTCACCTCTGGCTGCTTTCCTTTTCCTGTCTCTGGTATTGAGACACCATAGTGTGGGGAGCAGACCACTGAACAACATCAGGGAGAGCTGTTTTCCAGACTTGCCTCAGACCTTCTGCACCTGGGGTTGGCCATCTCTTGAGCGATGGGATGATTTCTCCTATTGACCACCAAAGAAAGTATGATTTCCTTGGTCAATAGCTTCCTCCAATTCTTATAATTACAATTTTCAAAGGTGACAACATTTTAGTTTTACGAAAGAGTCTGTGTGTTATATTTCTAAGGGTACTAGCAGATCAGAGTAACATTTCAAAACTGACTTCTCCATGAAAATACAAAGATAAAGCATTGACAGAAAAAGGAATATTTTCACTTATTTCCCACAGTATTTTTTATGAGCCAATGTTGTGCTCACCCTGATGTTGGGGATTTAATAAATGTTTGTTTCCTTGACTTGATTTAAGAGGCAGCCTGTGTCTTGGATAGAGAATGATCACAGTATTAGGAGGGTCTGGGTTTAAATCTTGGCTCTGGAATATAGCAGCTGCCATATCATGGAAGATCATTTAAATTCTTAGTATCCCAGTCAACTCTTGGAGTCTAGAAATTGCAGAACAGATCCAGATTTTTATTAGCCAGTCAGTCAATCAACATTTTTTTTATTAGAGACACCAAAGTGAGGCAATGGATAGAGTGTGGGACCTGAATCAAAAAGAGCCAAGTTCAAATATGCCTCAGATAATTAATTACTGGCTATGTGACCTTGGACAAATCATTTAATTGCTCTGTGTCCCAGTTTTCTTATCTGCAAAATGGAGTTAATAATTGTATTGTTTGAGGATCAGCTAAATTAACATTTGTAAAGCACTTTGAATTTTGAAAGTTCAATATCAGTATCAATTACTATTAGTACAGAAATAAAGATTGACAAATAATTGGAGAGGTATCAATTGTTCATGGCTGGGGCATGCCAAAATAATTTTTTAAAAAGGATGACACTATCTAAATCAATTCGCAGATTTAATTTTAAAGAATTTAAATACCTAAAGAATTTAAGATAAGTAATTTTTTTTTTTTTTGCTGAGGCAATTGGGGTTAAGTGACTTGCCCAGAGTCACACAGCTGGGAAGTGTAAAGTGTCTGAGGTCAGATTTGAACTCAGGTCCTCCTGACTTCAGGGCTGGTGCTCTGTCCACTGCACCACCTAGTTGCCCCATAGTAAGTAATTTTTAAAATACAAAGCTAAAGGAGACCTACCATGATGAAATTTCAATAGTCATAAAAACTATTTGTTAGTAGTTAAGATGGAAAATTAGTTTACTGGCAACAGAAGAGAAAAGGATGACCTTGAAACAAATAAACAAAGTTGTCAAATGTAGTGTTCTGGTTTGTCTTTCTGGAGGTCTTGGGACTAGTTTTCGTTTCAGCTGAGTAATCATCTTGAGAATAGTCAGGGATAAAGTCCAAAGCCTTTATTGTCTCCTTCACAGTCTGTCTCCTTGCCTGGGGCCCAGCTAGCTTTCTGGAGGTCCTTCAGACAGGCCTTGGTCTCAGTGGGGAAGGAGGAGGACAGGCCAGCCACCACGAGGCTGATGAAGATGGAATGTCTCTCTCCCAATCCTTGTTGGCTCTTATATACTCTATTATAATTACATCATCGTAGGTGTCAATCTTGTAGAACTATTTAAGTAGTAAGTACATGTACTGAACTAGAGAACTATTCATCACCATGTTAAACTAGATAACCATTGTCTTATCAATTCCACTGAGTTAACACCTTGTTGTAAGAATCCTTATTTTAAGGATATTTCTCCAGAGTTCTTGGCCCATCACAGTCAAATGTTCGGTAAACTCAAGAACATCACAAAAATTTCACATCAAAAAAAAAAAGTTAGAGGAGAATGGAAGGAGGCACCTTTCAGGTCTAGTATTAAAGGGATACTTGGAAACCTAACAAGAAAGTTGATCTCATAAAATAAAAAATAGACAATTTCTATCTATTTGTTTTAAAAAGTTTGTGTGAATAAAAAAATGCACTTGGATGAAAAGAGAAGCTATTAAGAAGGGGACAAATTTTTGCCCCAAACATATATGATAAAACTCTGATATCCAATATATATAACTAGTGAAAATACAAGATTATAGTCGTTTCTTATAGTCACAGCATATAGCAAATAATATTTAAAAGAAGAAATGAAAACCATCTATATAATTATTTAGGAAAACCATTTATATATCCATCAATCTAGAAAAATAACTATCTATGTAAACAGCTCTCTAAAAAATGCTACAAATGATAAATGACAAGAGTTCAAATGAGAATATCTCCAAGCTTTCATCTCACACTTCCAAAATTAGCAAAGATGATAAAAGAGGGTAATGTGGGAGGGTCTGCAGGAAAATAAACATCCCAATCCATTGTTGGTGGTCCTACCATCTTGAAAAACAATTTTGTGCAATTTTATATGAGAAAGGTCCCTAGATGGTTCACAAATCCTTTGAACCAGAGATCCCACAATTGAACATGTTCCCCAGTGAAGCCAAAGACCATAAAAACCCCCTTTCATATATACAAAAATATTCCTGGCAGCAATTTTTATGATAATGAAAATCTGTAAGTGGGTACCTATCAAAGGAGGATGACTAAAGAAATTGTGATTTATGAAAGTTATAGAATCTATTCTATAATTTATAAAATTTTAAGTATCATAAAAAATAAGGAAGTAAGAAATAAGTAGATTTGTAGAAATACAGCCAACACTTATAAAATGATAAAGATTAATGAAAGTAGGACCCAGAGAACAATATACACAATGACTATAATAATATAAATGATAATAGCACTAAAATTCAGTTGTACTCAGATTAAATGTGATGGCTAATATTAGATCTAGAGGATGGATGATGAAACACATGTTTCTCTCACTGGGGGTGAGAAGGACTATAGATTCTAAGCATTTAGGGGCAGGGGTGATATATTAAAATTTTATTATGATATAAAAAACCAAAAATATTTATTGAACTTAAAAAAAAATCTTTTAGCTTGACTTAAATAATTTCATAGTCACTAATCCAAGAGATTTTTAAATGGTTATAACTATGAACTTTAATAATCATTTAGTTAAATTCCTTCATTTTATAATAGTGGTTATCTAAGATCACATAGCAATTAAAAAGCAGAGCTGGGTTTCAAATCCAGTTTCTCTGACATTGTACCCAGTTTCTTTTTCTCATACCTTAAGGCAATCTATGAAGGAAAATCAGATAGCTAATATAGCTAATATATACCTCTAGGTGTATCAATCCAAAAGCAAGCATCATTCCTATGGACTCAGAAAAGCTTCCTGGAAAGGGAGATTTACATGACATGTAGAAAAGAGGAGGCAGGATGGTACAGGAAGAAAAGCCTAGACTAAAGGCAGAGCATCTGATTTCCAATTGTAACCTCTGATGCTCACTGGCAATATGCAGTTCTTAGCACTGGCACATGGTAGTCCATTAATAAGTGTTTATTGGTTGACTCATATTCTTGGAATTTTGGGCAAATAATTTCATTTCCCTGAGTCTTGCTTTCCCTATTTAGGAAATGAGAAGTTGGAATAGATGGCTTTCCTAGAAAATAGGGTCCTATGAAGCAAGGGCAGGTAATTGAGGATGAAGACAAAAGAGACATGTAGTGCCTTAAGAAAAATGTCAAAGCTCATAATACTGAGTACTAAGGTCAGAAAAAAAAATATTTTTACAGCAATATTGGGTCAAGATGAAGGAGGGAGTCAGAGAACTGCTAGGAGAGGTGGAATGATGATGATTACAGAAAAGGAAGGATTGTTCAACTCTCATTTTTGTTTCTTTTTTCTGTAAGAAAGAATAGTTTTTGAACTGGGAAGCATAGAGCAAATTTTTTTATATAATATTTTATTTTCCCCCAATTACATGCAAAGCAATGTTTAACTTTTAATAAAAGTTTTGAGTTCCAAATTCTTTCCTTCCATCCCTCTTCCAGCAATCAGATATAGCTTATATAAGTGCAATCATGTAAAGCATATTTCCATATTAATCCGTCATTTTGTGAAAGAAAATTCAAACAAAAAAAGAAAGACAGTAGAAAATAGTGTTCTTCAGTTTGTAATCAGCTACCATCAATTCTCTCTTTAGCGATGGATGGCATTTTTCATTGAGTCTCTTGTAATTGTTGGATCATTGTATTGCTGAGAATAATTAAGTTATTCATTATATAATATGGCTGTTATTGTTGAAAATGTTCTGGTTCTGCTCACTTCACGTTGCATCAGTTATGTAAATCTAGGTTTTTCTGAAATCATCCCGCTTGTCATTCCATATATTCCTTTACAATCATACACCACAATTTGTAGAACAAATTATTAATAGGGAGCTGAAATCCTATACAAGGAAGGAATTAGTAAGAAAGAATTCAGCTGCCCTCAGTTGTTGTGACACTGAATGGCTGCTGGAGGTCTAACTCAGACCTGTAGAATGGATCTCTTCATATGAGAGGATGATAATGATGATAATGATGATGAGGATGATGATGATGATGATATGATGATGATGATGATAATGATGATGATATGATGATGATGATGATAATGATGATGATAATGATGATGATACAAGGACACTGAGAGACCGTCTAACCTCTCTCCTCTTCCCTCTGTCTCCAATTTATTTCATTCTCAATCCACAAGCAACACCTGTGTTAGTAATGGCTATTTTGCAATGCCTTCAGATGTTATGATCCACAGCTGTGGGGGCTCTCAAAAAATTGACCTGACTCTTCACCTAGCCATGGTCCTTAACACTCAGTAAGTTCACATTACTGACTCAAATGACTTATAGCCTAGGCTATTGAAAGAACTAGTCAATGACGGCTGATTCATCAGTTATTTTTAAAAGATCATTGATTTCCTGCTTTTAGTTCCTTTTTTATCCCTTTTTGAGCTTTGTTTATTTGACTTTCAGTTTGATTTCTTTTTTTAAGCCAATAAACATGAAAGCATTGATCTTTCTTTTTTTGATAATTGTACTTATTTAACTTGTATTTGTCAGGGGAAAATTTGGGAGGCAGTGTTTGCAACTAGAATTTTCTCCTCATCTCTGTTGCTCACCCCTCCTCCCTTAGCTAAATGCTTCAGATTCTTCTTTTTGGTTGAAGGTCCATTGTTTTTGTTGTTATTTATGAAAAATATGGGAAAGGAGGAAGTACAGAAGAAAGTGACCTTGGTTGTCAGCTACTATTTATTAAGATAAATAAACAGGGAAAATATCCAGAACAATTTGGGATATCTTATCAGAAACAGTAAGTAATATCTGAAAATGTTAATCCTTTTTTTAAATTAAGAAGTTGTCATCTTGAGCATTGCCATAGTTAATGAACTAACTGTTCTCTTTGAAGTTTTTTAATTCTTTTCCAGGCTCAGTTTTGCAACATATATTTTTGGTGGTTGTAGATTGACTGGCTTTGTTATTATTAATATACTGTTCTGTTATTTTCAATTTCCTATGACTGTGAAATACGTTCAGGTTTTCCAAATTAGTGTTTCTTCGCAATTGAAAATCTTTTTTTGTTGCCTGAAAAATTTGTTGTTTATTACTGAGATTGTAAAATTTAACTAACATGTGCCTTGGAGTTTAAAGAGTGGAGTTTTTTCCTACAGCAGCAATTGTGAATTCAGTCAACTAGTGCTTTATATTCAAATGTTATGGGCAATTTTTTGCATTGTTTCCTGATGTATGGTATGTGCTTAAATTTTTTTTTTCATATTCTTTTCTGGCAACCTGTCTCCAGATCAATTGCTTAACCTGCATAAAATCCAAGGGACAGATCTGTGCTTTTACATTATATGTCTTCTTTCTCAGAGCCTTGGAGAGATTATCATCTTCTAAATTTGTCTTCTAAGTTATGAATCCTGATATTATGTTATTTAAACCTGCACTTAAAGCTTTGATGTACAATTTAATTTCATTCTTAATATCTTTTTTAAAAAATTTTTAGATTTGTCCATTTTAGCATTTCTTGTTATTCAACAAATTCTAGAGGGTTCATAGATATTTCTTTTGAGGTCAAGAATTTTGTGTTCCTTTTCCTTCATGGTATACTACTAGTCTGTAGAGTCTGCCTTCTCTTTAAGTTTTTACTCCATTTTTGGTTTGCTGCTGGGGTATCACGTTCATTATTCCATAGAACTCATAGTCTACACACCTTTTGCTTCTTGCTTCTTACTTTTACACCATCTTCTCAGAATTATTTTTATTCTCCTCATGTCTACCTGTCACTGAGCATTAAAGTACATGGTAATTTAATTTACAGAGTCTTAAGGAGTTCAACATAGAATTTTTCTACATTCTTACCCTCTGCAACTACAATGAGCTTTATGGTGACCTTCTTTCCAAATGCTTGCAATATCAAATGATCAACTCCCCCCGCCCCCAGGATATTTCTGGTTCCTTTAGATGCACAATAAAACCATCTCCATCAGTACTTCAGTTGCCTGTCTAAGGAGAGTTTACCAATCTCCCTTCTGCTGAGTTAGAGTCTCTATTTGTCTTCTGGTTTTATTTACAGCATGACTTTCAGGACTGATATGATTCAATCCCTCCAGTTCTATGTCATTGGTCAAAGCCTTCACATTCAGAATACTAACAATTAAGTTAATGTTTATAAATGTTCTAAAAGCAATATGATTCTTCATGATCTCTGCCCTCTTGGACATAGTCTCCTCAGAAGCAAGAGAGATGCTCAGGACTGAAGGCCTCTTTTATTTTCCTTTGTTTTCTTCATTGTTGTGACCAAAGAATTCTTCCCCAGCTGTCTAGTCTGTGGCTGATGCATCGTTCTGCATTTGACTAGCCTTGTCCTTGGAAAGTGGAATCTACATGTTGTTTGAACTAGAGTAGATGCCTTTTGTCTCCCATGATAGACAATAATCTCCTTATGAGGAAGCTTTTCGTTCTTTGTATCTCCTCCAGAATGCCTGGCATATAGTAGATATTTAATAGAAGGTTAAAATGAAGGTTGATTGACTGATTGACTGGCAGAAGGCATTACCTGGTTCAATTTGTCTCTCCTAGGCAGAGTCTCCTGGAAGCCAGGGTTACCTCTGCACTAAGATGGGACATCAGAGCAACTTTTGGTATATGTTGCCTCTCTATTATAACAGAAATGGACAGCAATGCTTCATCAGAATTCTCTTGCTAAATGTGTGATAGTCTTTGGTATCTCTAAGAAGGTGATGCTATGTGTTTCTGCACTTGAACTGATGTAGATTGAACTAGGAAGATCTGAGCAGATACCCAAGGGACAATTATGAAAAAAAGAAGTGCCTTGGAATGGAGGAGCCCCTCTCCAAGCTGGTCTGGAGCTCTTTGTGGATTGAACTTTGACTCGGGTTCTTGTGGGTTATTGTGGTGGATAGAGTACTGGATTCAGGGTCAGGAAGACATAAGTTTGAGTCCTATTTCAAAGCCTTGTAAGCTGGTGGCTCTGGACCAAATTGCTAATTCTTTCTCAGCCTCAAATGTCCTTATTTGTAATAGGGGAATAGCAATAATCCTGTTCTCACAGGGTTAGGAGGATCAAATATTGAACCTCCTAGGAGGATTTAAATATGTTATCTTAAAGTCCTTTATAAATTTTAAAATTATATGAATGCAGACTATTACTAAAAAGGCTAATTTTTTGAGAACCTTTCATTAAGTTTTAAATTTTATTTTATTTGTTTAATATTTTCCCAGTTATATTCAAAACATTTTTTTACCTTTGTTTTTAAGATTTTTAAATTCCAGGTTCTCTCCTTAATCCTCACCCACAATTAAGAAACCACATGTGTGATGGGGACAAACTGGAATCATTCCCGATAAGATCAGGGGTGAAATAAGGTTCCCCACTATCACCATTACTATTCAATATTATATTAGAAAGGCAATGAGAGAAGAAAAAGAGTTAAAGAAATTAGAGTAGGTAATGAGGAAACCAAATTATCACTCTTTGCAGATGTTATAATGGTATACTTGGAGAATCAACTGAAAAACTACTAGAAAAATTCACAACTTTAGCAAAATTGCAGGGTACAAAATAAATCCACATTTTTATACATCATTAACAAAACCCAACAACAAGAGATACAAAGAGAAATTCCATTTAAAATAACGGCCGATAGTATAAAATATTTGGGAATCTATCTGCCAAGAGAAAGTCAGGAACTATATGAGCAAAACTACAAAACATTTTCCACAAAAACAAAGTCAGATCTAAACAATTGGAAAAATATCAAGTGTGCATAGGCAGGCCAAGTGAATATAATGAAAATGACAATACTACCTGAATTAATCTATTTATTTAGTGCCATTCCAATCAAACTACCAAGAAATTATTTTGCAGACCTAGAAAAAATAACAAAATTCATCTGGAAGAATAAAAGGTCAAGAATTTCAAGGGAATTAATGAAAAAAAAAATGCCAATGAAGTAGCCTAGTTGTGCCAGACCTAAAACTATATTATAAAGCAGTGGCCATTAAAACCATTTGGAACTGGCTAAGAAATAGAGTAATCAATCAGTGGAATAGGTTAGGTTTGCAGGACAAAATAGTCAATGACTATAGTAATCTAGTGTTTGACAAACTCAAAGACCCCAGCTCTTCGGATAAAAATTCACTATTTGACAAAAACTGCTGAGGAAATTGGAAACTAGTATGGAAGAAACTAGACATTGACCCACACATAACACCACATATCAAGATAAGGTCAAAATGGGTTCATGATTTAGATATAAAGAGTGATATGATAAGCAAATTAAAGAAACATAAGATAGTTTCCCTCTCAGATTTATGGAGAAGGAAGGAATTTGTGTACAAAGAAGAACTGAAACTCATAACTGAACACCAAGTAGATAATTTCGATTACATTAAGTTAAAAGGGTTTTGTATAAACAAAACTAATGCAGAGAAGATCAGAAGGGAAGCAATAAATTGGGAAAACATTTTTACATTTAAGGGTTCTGATAAAGGTCTCATTTCTAAAATATAGAGAGAATTGACTTAAATTTATAAGAATTCAAGCTATTCTCTAATTGATAAATGGTCAAAACCATTTCTAGTCATATGAGAAGGTACTGTAAATGACTATTGATCAGAGAAATGCAAATTAAGACAACTCTGAGATACCACTATACACCTCTCAGATTGGCTAAGATGACAGGAAAAGATAATGATGAATGTTGGAGGGGATATGAGAAAATTGGGACACTGATGCATTGTTAGTGGAACTGTGAACAGATTAAGCCATTCTAGAGAGCAATTTGTAACTAGGCTCAACAAGTTATCAAACTGTGCATCCCCTTTGCCCTAGCAGTATTTCTACTGGGCTTGCATGCCAAAGAAATACTAAAGGAGGGAAAGGGACCCACGTGTGCAAAAATGTTTGTGGCAGCCCTTTTTGTAGTGGCCAGAAACTGGAAACTGAGTGGATGCCCATCAGTGGGAGAATGGTTGGGTAAATTGTGGCATATGAATATTATGAAATACTATTGTTTGGTAAGAAATGACCAGCAGAAGGATTTCAGAAAAGCCTGGAGAGACTTACAGGAAGTGATGCTGAGTGAAATGAGCAGGATCATTGTACATGGCAACAACAATATTATATGAAAATCAATTCTGATGAACGTGACTCTTTCCAACAATGAAAGGATTGATGCCAGCTCCAATGATCTTGTGACGAAGAGAGCCACCTGCACTCAGAGAAAGAGACTGTGGGAACTGAATGTGGATCATAACATAACTTTCTCACTCTTTTTGTTGTTCGCTTGCGTTTTGTTTTCTAACTCATTTCTCATTTGCTTTCCTTTTTGATCTGATGTTTCTTGTGTAGTAGGAGAATTGTACAAATATGTTTACACATTTAACATATATTTTAACATGTATAGCATATATTGGATTGCTTGCCATCTAGGAGAGGGGGTGGGGTAAAGAATGGGAAAATCTGAAACACAAGGCTATGCAAGAATCAATGTTGAAAAATTATCTGTGCATGTGTTTTGAAAATATAAAGCTTTTAAAAGAAAAAAAAGTGAAATTATGCAAAACATTTCCATAAAAGTAAAGTTGTGAAAGAAAACATAGATCTCCCATCCTAATAAATACAACCCTCAAGAAAAATTGAGTTAAAAAAAAGAGAGATAGAGAAAGAGAGGGTATACTGGGTGGGTGATTCTTGATTGCAATCCTAGCTCCATTGCTCTCTGAAATAGCCCTTAAATGTAGAAGCTACAAAATATTGTGTTATCCTGACTATAGCTCCACTATGCTTGAATCAGGTCTTTTTGGATTCTTGCGATATTTTCTCCTTGACCTGGGAATTCTAGAATTTGACTATAATATTCTTGGGAATTTTCATTTTGAGATCTCTTTCAAGAGGTGATTGGTAGAACCTTTCAATTTCTATTTTATTCTCTGGTTCTAGAATATCAGGACAGGTTTCCTTGATAGTTTCTTGAAAGATGATGTTCAGGTTCTTTTTTTTTATCATAACTTTCAGGTAGATCAATAATTTTTAAATTCTCTCTCCTGTATCTATTTTCCAAGTCAATTGTTTTCCCAATGAGATATTTCACATTTTCCCCTATAGTTTTTGTTTTGCTTAATTGCATCTTGATTCCTCATAGTCATGAGCTTCCATTTGCTCAGTTCTATTTTTAAGGAATAATTTTCCTCAGTGAGCTTTCATACCTCCTTTCTCAATTGACCAGTTTTGCTTTTTAAGGCATTCTTCTCCTCATTAGCTTTTTGTATATGTAACCTTTTGTATCGATCTCAAATTTTCCCCTAATTTTCCCTCTACCTCTCTTACTTGATTTTCAAAGTCGTTTTTGAACTCTTTTTTAGTCTGAGCCCAAATCTTATTTTTCTTGGAGGCTTTGGATGTATTGGCATTGTTATGTCAAAGACTATGCATGAATTTATAGTCTTTTGGGCAGAGGTTCTATCTTTTGATTATTTATCAATTGAGGTATGGCTCTCTTTTTTTTATAAATTTGACTCATCTTCTAATAGTATTTTGATCTTCCTTATCACCATAGTAACTTTCAATGTCAGAAACTTTTTTTGTTCTCTGCTCATCTTTCTAGCCTATTACTTGGCTTTTAACTCTTTGTTAAAGTAGAGCAATTGATGGGCATCCCATCAATTTCCAATTTTTTTTTGCCCTGAGAAGAGAGCTGCTATGAATATTTTTGTACATTAAGGTCATTTTCCTTTTCCCCCCAAAACTCTTGGGGGGATTTTCCTTGGGGGAAAATCTCCCAGGGTTTTTCCTGGGAGAAAACCCTAGGGTGGTTTTTTCCCAGGATGGAGGGATACTGTCCCAAGCTTCCGGAGTTTTGTGTAGTAAAGCCAAATTTCCCAGGTCAAGTTAAAAATGTCTGTCATGGCTAAATTGAAAGAAGGTGAGAAATGTATTAAGACACTGATCTCACTATTTCCTTGTATTAGAAAACTCACCATCCCTCTTCCTTTCTGTCTTGGCCATTTCTGCTTGTTCTTAGGGAGTCATCTTGGGGCTTGGTACCCATGAAGATGAGATCATCTGTATCCCAGTGATCACTCCACTGGGATCCACGGGGATCACTCCCTCCTTGGAAGATTCATTCCAGGCCATTTCACAGTCGTTTCTTGGTCTCCCACTGTATCCCAGGCTCTGACAATGAAGCTGAAACTGCCTTGGGACTTGCCCTGGTGTCGATTAAGAGGCAGCATGGAGTCAGGGAGGACTTGGGTTCAAATCTCATCTCTGATTAATAATAATGATAACAGCATTTCTATTGCTTTCAGGTTTGCAAAACTCTCTGCAGATGTGAACTCACTTGATCCTCTTACAACTCTGAG